>NW_027189233.1:300000-499961 GCF_040958095.1 Procambarus clarkii | reverse complement strand
GCATCATTTTTATCGTATATATATGAAGTAATACCAATGGACTGAAAATTCAAAAAACGGGAAAACGGCAAAATATTGCCTAATTCGATGATATTTTGTTTAAATCGCACGAAGGAAAAGGGGATGATAAACGTCAAAATATTGCTAAATTTGATGATTTTTCGTACGAAACAAAATGCAAGAAAACTTGCTAAAATGTAATATTATGCGAAATTCTGAGATTTGAAGGCCAATCACATATCGTGATACTACATGAAATAGTATCGAAATATTGGTAAAAATGAATATATTGCGTAATATCAAACTACACGATTAACGTGAAAAAAGTCACTATTTTACCTATTTGAGGATTTACTTCAAATCATAGAGCGAGGTTCGTATTATTTAGTTCCAAGAAAAGACATATGACAATGTTGTTTCCAATACAAATGATAAAAACAATGTGTTTTCATTAGAATTAACTATAATGTTCTTGATTTTCCGTTTATATTACGGAAGATGTAACACGTAAAACCGCTCTAATCCGGCTGAACGTCGATATATGCAATAAAAACCGAACTTCTCCCCTTTTCAATATCTTACTCAGTATTTTAACGAGAAACAAATAGATGATTGAAAATTGAAGTATTTAAGGTTATTATCTAATCAATTATGTGTTTGCATCATTTTTATCGTATATATATGAAGTAATACCCATGGACTGAAAATTCAAAAACGTGGAAAACGGCAAAATATTGCCTATTCATTGATATTTGTTTAAATCGCATGAAGGAAAAGGGGATGATAAACGTCAAAATATTGCTAAATTCGATGGTTTTTCGTACGAAACAAAATGCAAGAAAACTTGCTTAAAATGCAATATTATGCGAAATTCTGAGATTTGAAGGCCAAATCACATATCGTGATACTACATGAAATAGTATCGAAATATTGGTAAAAATGAATATATTTACGTAATATCAAACTACATGAAAAACGTGAAAAAGTCACTATTTACCATATTTGAGGATTTTAACCTTCAAATCATAGAGCGAGGTTTCGTATTATTTAGTTCCAAGAAAAGACATATGACAATGTTGTTTCCAATACAAATGATAAAAATCAATGTGTTTTCATTAGAATTAACTAAAATGTTCCTGATTTTCCGTTTATATTACCGATGGAAGATGTACACGTAAAACCGCTCTATTCCGGCTGAAACGTCGATATATGCAATAAAAACCGAACTTCTCCCTTTTCAATATCTTACTCAGTATTTTAACGAGAAACAAATAGTTGATTAAATGAAGTATTTGGTTATTATCTAATCAATTATGTGTTTGCATCATTTTATCGTATATATAATGAATTAATACCCATGGACTGAAAATTCACAAAAACGTGGAAAACGGCAAAATATTGCCTAATTCGATGATATTTTGTTTAAATCAAATAAAGGAAAAGGGGATGATAAACGTCGAAATATTGCTAAATTCGATGATTTTTCGTAAGAAACAAAATGCAAGAAAACTTGCTTAAAATGCAATATTATGCGAAATTCTGAGATTTGAAGGCCAAATCACATATCGTGATACTACATGAAATAGTATCGAAATATTGGTAAAAATGAATATATTTCGTAATATCAAACTACATGAAAAACGTGAAAAAAGTCACTATTTTAACCATTTTGAGGATTTTACCTTCAAATCATAGAGCGAGGTTTCGTATAATTTAGATCAAAGAAAAGACATATGGCAGTGTTGTTTCCAATACAAATGATAAAATCAATGTGTTTTCATTAGAATTAACTAAAATGTTCCTGATTTTCCGTTTATATTACCGATGGAAGATGTACACGTAAAACCGCTCTAATCCGGCTGAAACGTCGATATATGCAATAAAAACCGAACTTCTCCCCTTTTCAATATCTTACTCAGTATTTTAACGAGAAACAAAAGTTGATTGAAATGAAGTATTTAAGGTTATTATCTAATAAATTATGTGTTTGCATCATTTTTTTCGTATATATATGAATTAATACCCATGGACTGAAAATTCACAAAAACGTGGAAAACGGCAAAATATTGCCTAATTCGATGATATTTTATTTAAATCACATGAAGGAAAAGGGGATGATAAACGTCAAATATTGGTAAATTCGATGATTTTTCGTACGAAACAAAATGCAAGAAAACTTGCTTAAAATGCAATATTATGCGAAATTCTGAGATTTGAAGGCCAAATCACATATCGTGATACTACATGAAATAGTATCGAAATATTGGTAAAAATGAATATATTTGCGTAATATCAAACTACATGATTAACGTGAAAAAGTCACTATTTTACCATATTTGAGGATTTTACCTTCAAATCATAGAGCGAGGTTTCGTATTATTTAGTTCCAAGAAAAGATATATGACAATGTTGTTTCCAATACAAATGATAAAAAACAATGTGTTTTCATTAGAATTAACTATAATGTTCTTGATTTTCCGTTTATATTAACGAGGGAAGATGTACACGTAAAACTGCTCTAATCCGGATGAAACGTCTATATATGCAATAAAAACCGAACTTTTCTCCTTTTCAATATCTTACTCAGTTTTTAACGAGAAACAAATAGATGATTGAAAATGAAGTATTTAAGGTTATTATCTAATCAATTATGTGGTTGCATCATTTTTATCGTATATATATGAAGTAATACCCATGGACTAAAATTTCACAAAAACGTGGAAAACGGCAAATATTGCCTAATTCGATGATATTTTGTTTAAATCACATGAAGGAAAAGGGGATGATAAACGTCAAAATATTGCAAAATTCGATGATTTTTCGTACGAAACAAAATGCAAGAAAACTTGCTTAAAATGCAATATTATGCGAAATTCTGAGATTTGAAGGCCAAATCACATATCGTGATACTACATGAAATAGTATCGAAATATTGGTAAAATGAATATTATACGTAATATCAAACTACATGAAAAACGTGAAAAAAAGTCACTATTTTACCATATTTGAGGATTTTAACTTCAAATCATAGAGCGAGGTTTCGTATTATTTAGATCCAAGAAAAGACATATGACAATGTTGCTTCCAATACAAATGATAAAAATCAATGTGTTTTCATTAGAATTAACTAAAATGTTCCTGATTTTCCGTTTATATTACCGATGGAAGATGTACACATAAAACCGCTCTAATCCGGCTGAAACGTCGATATATAAAATAAAAACCGAACTTCTTCCCTTTCAATATCTTACACAGTATTTTAACGAGAAACAAATAGATGATTGAAATTGAAGTATTTAAGGTTATTATCTAATCAATTATGTGTTTGCATCATTTTTATCGTATATATATGAAGTAATACCAATGGACTGAAAATTCACAAAAACGTGGAAAACGGCAAAGTATTGCCTAATTCGATGATATTTTGTTTAAATCGCACGAAGGAAAAGGGGATGATAAACGTCAAAATATTGCTAAATTTGATGATTTTTCGTACGAAACAAAATGCAAGAAAACTTGCCTAAAATGTAATATTATGCGAAATTCTGAGATTTGAAGGCCAAATCACATATCGTGATACTACATGAAATAGTATCGAAATATTGGTAAAAATGAATATATTTGCGTAATATCAAACTACATGATTAACGTGAAAAAGTCACTAGTTTACCATATTTGAGGATTTTACCTTCAAATCATAGAGCGAGGTTTCGTATTATTTAGTTCTAAGAAAAGACATATGACAATGTTGTTTCCAATACAAATGATAAAAAACAATGTGTTTTCATTAGAATTAACTATAATGATCTTGATTTTCCGTTTATATTAACGAGGGAAGATGTAACGTAAAACCGCTCTAATCCGGCTGAAACGTCGATATATGCAATAAAAACCGAACTTCTCTCCTTTTCAATATCTTAATCAGTATTTTAACGAGAAACAAATATATGAAAATATATGAAATTATGAAAAATATATTTTCAAATATATTGAAAATGAAGTATTTAAGGTTATTATCTAATCAATTATGTGTTTGCATCATTTTTATCGTATATATATATGAATTAATACCCATGGACGGAAAATTCACAAAAACGTGGAAAACGGCACAATATTGCCTAATTCGATGATATTTTGTTTAAATCACATGAAGGAAAAGGGGATGATAAACGTCAAAATATTGGTAAATTCGATGATTTTTCGTACGAAACAAAATGCAAGAAAACTTGCTTAAAATGCAATATTATGCGAAATTCTGAGATTTGAAGGCCAAATCACATATCGTGATACTACATGAAATAGTATCGAAATATTCGTAAAAATGAATATATTTGCGTAATATCAAACTACATGATTAACGTGAAAAAGTCACTATTTTACCATATTTGAGGATTTTACCTTCAAATCATAGAGCGAGGTTTCGTATTATTTAGTTCCAAGAAAAGATATATGACAATGTTGTTTCGAATACAAATGATAAAAAACAATGTGTTTTCATTAGAATTAACTATAATGTTCTTGATTTTCCGTTTATATTAACGAGGGAAGATGTACACGTAAAACTGCTCTAATCCGGATGAAACGTCTATATATGCAATAAAAACCGAACTTTTCTCCTTTTCAATATCTTACTCAGTATTTTAACGAGAAACAAATAGATGATTGAAAATGAAGTATTTAAGGTTATTATCTAATCAATTATGTGTTGCATCATTTTTATCGTATATATATGAAGTAATACCCATGGACTAAAATTTCACAAAAACGTGGAAAACGGCAAAATATTGCCTAATTCGATGATATTTTGTTTAAATCACATGAAAGAAAAGGGGATGATAAACGTCAAAATATTGCAAAATTCGATGATTTTTCGTACGAAACAAAATGCAAGAAAACTTGCTTAAATGCAATATTATGCGAAATTCTGAGATTTGAAGGCCAAATCACATATCGTGATACTACATGAAATAGTATCGAAATATTGGTAAAAATTAATATATATACGTAATATCAAACTACATGAAAAACGTGAAAAAAAGTCACTATTTTACCATATTTGAGGATTTTAACTTCAAATCATAGAGCGAGGTTTCGTATTATTTAGATCCAAGAAAAGACATATGACAATGTTGCTTCCAATACAAATGATAAAAATCAATGTGTTTTCATTAGAATTAACTAAAATGTTCTGATTTTCCGTTTATATTACCGATGGAAGATGTACACATAAAACCGCTCTAATCCGGCTGAAACGTCGATTATAAAATAAAAACCGAACTTCTTCCCTTTTCAATATCTTACACAGTATTTTAACGAGAAACAAATAGATGATTGAAATTGAAGTATTTAAGGTTATTATCTAATCAATTATGTGTTTGCATCATTTTTATCGTATATATATGAAGTAATACCAATGGACTGAAAATTCACAAAAACGTGGAAAACGGCAAAGTATTGCCTAATTCGATGATATTTTGTTTAAATCGCACGAAGGAAAAGGGGATGATAAACGTCAAAATATTGCTAAATTTGATGATTTTTCGTACGAAACAAAATGCAAGAAAACTTGCCTAAAATGTAATATTATGCGAAATTCTGAGATTTGAAGGCCAAATCACATATCGTGATACTACATGAAATAGTATCGAAATATTGGTAAAAATGAATATATTTGCGTAATATCAAACTACATGATTAACGTGAAAAAGTCACTAGTTTACCATATTTGAGGATTTTACCTTCAAATCATAGAGCGAGGTTTCGTATTATTTAGTTCTAAGAAAAGACATATGACAATGTTGTTTCCAATACAAATGATAAAAAACAATGTGTTTTCATTAGAATTAACTATAATGATCTTGATTTTCCGTTTATATTAACGAGGGAAGATGTAAACGTAAAACCGCTCTAATCCGGCTGAAACGTCGATATATGCAATAAAAACCGAACTTCTCTCCTTTTCAATATCTTAATCAGTATTTTAACGAGAAACAAATATATGAAAATATATGAAATATATGAAAAATATATTTTCAAATATATTGAAAATGAAGTATTTAAGGTTATTATCTAATCAATTATGTGTTTGCATCATTTTTATCGTATATATATATGAATTAATACCCATGGACGGAAAATTCACAAAAACGTGGAAAACGGCACAATATTGCCTAATTCGATGATATTTTGTTTAAATCACATGAAGGAAAAGGGGATGATAAACGTCAAAATATTGTAAATTCGATGATTTTTCGTACGAAACAAAATGCAAGAAAACTTGCTTAAAATGCAATATTATGCGAAATTCTGAGATTTGAAGGCCAAATCACATATCGTGATACTACATGAAATAGTATCGAAATATTGGTAAAAATGAATATATTTACGTAATATCAAAACTACATGAAAAACGTGAAAAAAGTCACTATATAACCATATTTGAGGATTTTAACTTCAAATCATAGAGCGAGGTTTCGTATTATTTAGTTCCAAGAAAAGACATATGACAATGTTGTTTCCAATACAAATGATAAAAATCAATGTGTTTTCATTAGAATTAACTAAAATGTTCCTGATTTTCCGTTTATATTACCGATGGAAGATGTACACGTAAAACCGCTCTATTCCGGCTGAAACGTCGATATATGCAATAAAAACCGAACTTCTCCCCTTTTCAATATCATACTCAGTATTTTAACGAGAAACAAATAGTTGATTAAAATGAAGTATTTTAGGTTATTATCTAATCAATTATGTGTTTGCATCATTTTTATCGTATATATAATGAATTAATACCCATAGACTGAAAATTCACAAAAACGTGGAAAAACGGCAAAATATTGCCTAATTCGATGATATTTTGTTTAAATCAAATAAAGGAAATGGGATGATAAACGTCAAAATATTGCTAAATTCGATGATTTTTCGTACTAAACAAAATGCAAGAAAACTTGCTTAAAATGCAATATTATGCGAAATTCTGAGATTTGAAGGCCAAATCACATATCGTGATACTACATGAAATAGTATCGAAATATTGGTATAAATGAATATATTTGCGTAATATCAAACTACACGATTAACGTGAAAAAGTCACTATTTTACCATATTTGAGGATTTTACCTTCAAATCATAGAGCGAGGTTTCGTATTATTTAGTTCCAAGAAAAGACATATGACAATGTTGTTTCCAATACAAATGATAAAAAACAATGTGTTTTCAATAGAATTATCTATAATGTTCTTGATTTTCCGTTTATATTAACAAGGGAAGATGTACACGTAAAACCGCTCTATCCGGCTGAAACGTCGATATATGCAATAAAAACCGAACTTCTCCCCTTTTCAATATCTTACTCAGTATTTTAACGAGAAACAAATAGATGATTGAAAATGAAGTATTTAAGGTTATTATCTAATCAATTATGTGTTTGCATCATTTTTATCGTATATGTATGAATTAATACCCATGGACTGAAAATTCACAAAAACGTGGAAAACGGCAAAATATTGCCTAATTCGATGATATTTTATTTAAATCACATGAAGGAAAAGGGGATGATAAACGTCAAAATATTGGTAAATTCGATGATTTTTCGTACGAAACAAAATGCAAGAAAACTTGCTTAAAATGCAATATTATGCGAAATTCTGAGATTTGAAGGCCAAATCACATATCGTGATACTACATGAAATAGTATCGAAATATTGGTAAAAATGAATATATTTGCGTAATATCAAACTAAATGATTAACGTGAAAAAGTCACTATTTTACCATATTTGAGGATTTTACCTTCAAATCATAGAGCGAGGTTTCGTATTATTAGTTCCAAGAAAAGATATATGACAATGTTGTTTTCCAATACAAATGAATAAAAAACAATGTGTTTTCATTAGAATTAACTATAATGTTCTTGATTTTCCGTTTATATTAACGAGGGAAGATGTACACGTAAAACCTGCTCTAATCCGGCTGAAACGTCGATATATAAATAAAAACCGAACTTCTCCCTTTTCAATTATCTTACACAGTATTTTAACGAGAAACAATAGATTGATTGAAAATGAAGTATTTAAGGTTATTATCTAATCAATTATGTGTTTGCATCATTTTTATCGAATATATATGAAGTAATACCAATGGACTGAAATTCACAAAAACGTGGAAAACGGCAAAATATTGCCTAATTCGATGATATTTTGTTTAAATCGCACGAAGGAAAAGGGGATGATAAACGTCAAAATATTGCTAAATTTGATGATTTTTCGTACGAAACAAAATGCAAGAAAACTTGACTAAAATGTAATATTATGCGAAATTCTGAGATTTGAAGGCCAAATCACATATCGTGATACTACATGAAATAGTATCGAAATATTGGTAAAAATGAATATATTTGTGTAATATCAAACTACATGATTAACGTGAAAAAGTCACTAGTTTACCATATTTGAGGATTTTACCTTCAAATCATAGAGCGAGGTTTCGTATTATTTAGTTCCAAGAAAAGACATATGACAATGTTGTTCCAATACAAATGATAAAAAAACAATGTGTTTTCATTAGAATTAACTATAATGTTCTTGATTTTCCGTTATATATTAACGAGGGAAGATGTACACGTAAAACCGCTCTAATCGGCTGAAACGTCGATATATGCAATAAAAACCGAACTTCTCTCCTTTTCAATATCTTACTCAGTATTTTAACGAGAAACAAATAGATGATTGAAAATGAAGTATTTAAGGTTAATATCTAATCAATTATGTGTTTGCATCACTTTTATCGTATATATATGAAGTAATACCCATGGACTGAAATTTCACAAAAACGTGGAAAACGGCAAAATATTGCCTAATTCGATGATATTTTGTTTAAATCACATGAAGGAAAAGGGATGATAAACGTCAAAATATTGCTAAATTTGATGATTTTCGTACGAAACAAATGCAAGAAAACTTGCTTAAATGCAATATTATGCGAATTCTGATATTTGAAGGCCAAATCACATATCGTGATACTACATGAAATAGTATCGAAATATTGGTATAAATGGAATATATTGCGTAATATCAAACTACACGATTAACGTGAAAAAGTCACTATTTTACCATATATGAGGATTTTACCTTCAAATCATAGAGCGAGGTTTCGTATTATTTAGTTCCAAGAAAAGACATATGACAATGTTGTTTCCAATACAAATGATAAAAAACAATGTGTTTTCATTAAAATTATCTATAATGTTCTTGATTTTCCGTTTATATTAACAAGGGAAGATGTACACGTAAAACCGCTCTAATCCGGCTGAAAACGTCGATATATGCAATGAAAACCGAACTTCTCCCCTTATCAATATCTTACTCAGTATTTTAACGAGAAACAAATAGATGATTGAAAATGAAGTATTTAAGGTTATTATCTAATCAATTATGTGTTGCATCATTTTTATCGTATATATATCAAGTAATACCCATGGACTGAAAATTCACAAAAACGTGGAAAACGGCAAAATATTGCCTAATTCATTGATATTTGGTTTAAATCGCATGAAGGAAAAGGGGATAATAAACGTCAAAATATTGCTAAATTCGATGGTTTTTCGTACGAAACAAAATGCAAGAAAACTTGCTTAAAATGCAATATTATGCGAAATTCTGAGATTTGAAGGCCAAATCACATATCGTGATACTACATGAAATAGTATCGAAATATTGGTAAAAATGAATATATTTACGTAATATCAAACTACATGAAAAACGTGAAAAAAGTCACTATTTAACCATATTTGAGGATTTTAACTTCAAATCATAGAGCGAGGTTTCGTATTATTTAGTTCCAAGAAAAGACATATGACAATGTTGTTTCCAATACAAATGATAAAAATCAATGTGTTTCATTAGAATTAACTAAAATGTTCCTGATTTTCCGTTTATATTACCGATGGAAGATGTACACGTAAAACCGCTCTATTCCGGCTGAAACGTCGATATATGCAATAAAAACAGAACTTCTCCCCTTTTCAATATCTTACTCAGTATTTAACGAGAAACAAATAGTTGATTAAAATGAAGTATTTTTGGTTATTATCTAATCAATTATGTGGTTTGCATCATTTTTATCGTATATATAATGAATTAATACCCATAAACTGAAAATTCACAAAAACGTGGAAAAACGGCAAAATATTGCCTAATTCGATGATATTTTGTTTAAATCAAATAAAGGAAAAGGGGATGATAAACGTCAAAATATTGCTAAATTCGATGATTTTTCGTACTAAACAAAATGCAAGAAAACTTGCTTAAAATGCAATATTATGCGAAATTCTGAGATTGAAGGCCAAATCACATATCGTGATACTACATGAAATAGTATCGAAATATTGGTATAAATGAATATATTTGCGTAATATCAAACTACACGATTAACGTGAAAAAGTCACTATTTTACCATATTTGAGGATTTTACCTTCAAATCATAGAGCGAGGTTTCGTATTATTTAGTTCCAAGAAAAGACATATGACAATGTTGTTTCCAATACAAATGATAAAAAACAATGTGTTTTCATTAGAATTATCTATAATGTTCTTGATTTTCCGTTTATATTACAAGGGAAGATGTACACGTAAAACCGCTCTAATCCGGCTGAAACGTCGATATATGCAATAAAAACCGAACTTCTCCCCTTTTCAATATCTTACTCAGTATTTTAACGAGAAACAATAGATGATTGAAAATGAAGTATTTAAGGTTATTATCTAATCAATTATGTGTTTGCATCACTTTTATCGTATATATATGAAGTAATACCAATGGACTGAAAAATCACAAAAACGTGGAAAACAGCAAAATATTGCCTAATTCGATGATATTTTGTTTAAATCACACGAAGGAAAAGGGGATGATAAACGTCAAAATATTGCTAAATTCGATGATTTTTCGTAAGAAACAAAATGCAAGAAAACTTGCTTAAAATGCAATATTATGCGAAATTCTGAGATTTGAAGGCCAAATCACATATCGTGATACTACATGAAATAGTATCGAAATATTGGTAAAAATGAATATATTTTCGTAATATCAAACTACATGAAAAACGTGAAAAAAGTCACTATTTAACCATATTTGAGGATTTTACCTTCAAATCATAGAGCGAGGTTTCGTATTATTTAGATCCAAGAAAAGACATATGACAGTGTTGTTTCCAATACAAATGATAAAAATCAATGTGTTTTCATTAGAATTAACTAAAATGTTCCTGATTTTCCGTTATATTACCGATGGAAGATGTACACGTAAAACCGCTCTAATCCGGCTGAAACGTCGATATATGCAATAAAAAACCGAACTTCTCCCCTTTTCAATATCTTACTCAGTATTTTAACGAGAAACAAAAAGTTGATTGAAAATGAAGTATTTAAGGTTATTATCTAATAAATTATGTGTTTGCATCCATTTTTTCGTATATATATGAATTAATACCCATGGACTGAAAATTCACAAAAACGTGGAAAACGGCAAAATATTGCCTAATTCGATGATATTTTATTTAAATCACATGAAGGAAAAGGGGATGATAAACGTCAAAATATTGCTAAATTCGATGATTTTTCGTACGAAACAAAATGCAAGAAAACTTGCTTAAAATGCAATATTATGCGAAATTCTGAGATTTGAAGGCCAAATCACATATCGTGATACTACATGAAATAGTATCGAAATATTCGTAAAAATGAATATATTTGCGTAATATCAAACTACATGATTAAACGTGAAAAAGTCACTATTTTACCATATTTGAGGATTTTACCTTCAAATCATAGAGCGAGGTTTCGTATTATTTAGTTCCAAGAAAAGATCATATGACAATGTTGTTTCCAATACAAATGATAAAAAACAATGTGTTTTCATTAGAATTAACTATAATGTTCTTGATTTTCCGTTTATATTAACGAGGGAAGATGTACACGTAAAACCTGCTCTAATCCGGATGAAACGTCTATATATGCAATAAAAACCGAACTTTCTCCCTTTTCAATATCTTACTCAGTATTTTAACGAGAAACAAATAGATGATTGAAAATGAAGTATTTAAGGTTATTATCTAATCAATTATGTGGTTGCATCATTTTTATCGTATATATATGAAGTAATACCCATGGACTGAAAATTCACAAAAACGTGGAAAACGGCAAAATATTGCCTAATTCGATGATATTTTGTTTAAATCACATGAAGGAAAAGGGGATGATAAACGTCAAAATATTGCTAAATTCGATGATTTTTCGTACGAAACAAAATGCAAGAAAACTTGCTTAAAATGCAATATTATGCGAAATTCTGAGATTTGAAGGCCAAATCACATATCGTGATACTACATGAAATAGTATCGAAATATTGGTAAAAATGAATATATATTACGTAATATCAAACTACATGAAAAACGTGAAAAAAAGTCACTATTATACCATATTTGAGGATTTAACTTCAAATCATAGAGCGAGGTTTCGTATTATTTAGATCCAAGAAAAGACATATGACAATGTTGCTTCCAATACAAATGATAAAAAATCAATGTGTTTTCATTAGAATTAACTATAAATGTTCCTTGATTTTCCGTTTATATTAACGATGGAAGATGTACACATAAAACCGCTCTAATCCGGCTGAAACGTCGATATATAAATAAAAACCGAACTTCTCCCCTTTTCAATATCTTACTACAGTATTTTAACGAGAAACAAATAGATGATTGAAATTGAAGTATTTAAGGTTATTATCTAATCAATTATGTGTTTGCATCATTTTTATCGTATATATATGAAGTAATACCAATGGACTGAAAATTCACAAAAACGTGGAAAACGGCAAAGTATTGCCTAATTCGATGATATTTTGTTTAAATCGCACGAAGGAAAAGGGATGATAAACGTCAAAATATTGCTAAATTGATGATTTTTCGTACGAAACAAAATGCAAGAAAACTTGCCTAAAATGTAATATTATGCGAAATTCTGAGATTTGAAGGCCAAATCACATATCGTGATACTACATGAAATAGTATCGAAATATTGGTAAAAATGAATATATTTGCGTAATATCAAACTACATGATTAACGTGAAAAAGTCACTAGTTTACCATATTTGAGGATTTTACCTTCAATCATAGAGCGAGGTTTCGTATTATTTAGTTCCAAGAAAAGACATATGACAATGTTGTTTCCAATACAAATGATAAAAACAATGTGTTTTCATTAGAATTAACTATAATGTTCTTGATTTTCCGTTTATATTAACGAGGGAAGATGTACACGTAAAACCACTCTAATCCGGCTGAAACGTCGATATATGCAATAAAAACCGAACTTCTCTCCTTTTCAATATCTTACTCAGTATTTTAACGAGAAACAAATAGATGATTGAAAATGAAGTATTTAAGGTTATTATCTAATCAATTATGTGTTTGCATCATTTTTATCGTATATATATGAATTAATACCCATGGACTGAAAATTTCACAAAAACATGGAAAACGGCAAAATATTGCCTAATTCGATGATATTTTGTTTAAATCACATGAAGGAAAAGGGATGATAAACGTCAAAATATTGCTAAATTCGATGATTTTTCGTACGAAACAAAATGCAAGAAAACTTGCTTAAAATGCAATATTATGCGAAATTCTGAGATTTGAAGGCCAAATCACATATCGTGATACTACATGAAATAGTATCGAAATATTGGTAAAAATGAATATATTTAGCGTAATATCAAACTACATGATAAACGTGAAAAAAGTCACTATTTAACCATATTTGAGGATTTTAACTTCAAATCATAGAGCGAGGTTTCGTATTATTTAGTTCCAAGAAAGACATATGACAATGTTGTTTCCAATACAAATGATAAAAACAATGTGTTTTCATTAGAATTAACTATAAATGTTCTGATTTTCCGTTTATATTAACGAGGGAAGATGTACACGTAAACCGCTCTAATCCGGCTGAAACGTCGATATATGCAATAAAAACCGAACTTCTCCCCTTTTCAATATCTTACTCAGAATTTTAACGAGAAACAAATAGTTGATTGAAAATGAAGTATTTAAGGTTATTATCTAATAAATTATGTGTTTGCATCATTTTTATCGTATATATATGAATTAATACCCATGGACTGAATAATTCACAAAAACGTGGAAAACGGCAAAATATTGCCTAATTCGATGATATTTTATTTAAATCACATGAAGGAAAAGGGGATGATAAACGTCAAAATATTGGTAAATTCGATGATTTTTCGTACGAAACAAAATGCAAGAAAACTTGCTTAAAATGCAATATTATGCGAAATTCTGAGATTTGAAGGCCAAATCACATATCGTGATACTACATGAAATAGTATCGAAATATTGGTAAAATGAATATATTTACGTAATATCAAACTACATGAATAACGTGAAAAAAGTCACTATTTAACATATTTGAGGATTTTAACTTCAAATCATAGAGCGAGGTTTCGTATTATTAGATCCAAGAAAAGACATATGACAATGTTGTTTCCAATACAAATGATAAAAATCAATGTGTTTTCATTAGAATTAACTATAAATGTTCCTTGATTTTCCGTTATATTACCGATGGAAGATGTACACGTATAAACCGCTCTAATCCGGCTGAAACGTCGATATATGCAATAAAAACCGAACTTCTCCCCTTTTCAATATCTTACTCAGTATTTTAACGAGAAACAAATAGTTGATTGAAAATGAAGTATTTAAGGTTATTATCTAATCAATTATGTGTTTGCATCATTTTTATCGTATATATATGAATTAATACCCATGGACTGAAAATTCACAAAAACGTGGAAAACGGCAAAATATTGCCTAATTCGATGATATTTTGTTTAAATCACATGAAGGAAAAGGGGATGATAAACGTCAAAATATTGCTAAATTCGATGATTTTTCGTACGAAACAAAATGCAAGAAAACTTGCTTAAAATGCAATATTATGCGAAATTCTGAGATTTGAAGGCCAAATCACATATCGTGATACTACATGAAATAGTATCGAAATATTGGTAAAAATGAATATATTTAGCGTAATATCAAACTACATGATTAACGTGAAAAAGTCACTATTTAACCATATTTGAGGATTTTACCTTCAAATCATAGAGCGAGGTTTCGTATTATTTAGTTCCAAGAAAAGACATATGACAATGTTGTTTCCAATACAAATGATAAAAAACAATGTGTTTTCATTAGAATTAACTATAATGTATCTGATTTTCCGTTTATATTAACGAGGGAAGATGTACACGTAAAACCGCTCTAATCCGGCTGAAACGTCGATATATGCAATAAAAACCGAACTTCTCCCCTTTTCAATATCTTACTCAGTATTTTAACGAGAAACAATATGAAATATATGAAATATATGAAAAATATATTTTCAAATATTGAAATGAAGTATTTAAGGTTATTATCTAATCAATTATGTGTTTGCATCATTTTTATCGTATATATATATGAATTAATACCCATGGACGGAAAATTCACAAAAACGTGGAAAACGGCACAATATTGCCTAATTCGATGATATTTTGTTTAAATCACATGAAGGAAAAGGAGATGATAAACGTCAAAATATTGCTAAATTCGATGATTTTTCGTACGAAACAAAATGCAAGAAAACTTGCTTAAAATGCAATATTATGCGAAATTCTGAGATTTGAAGGCCAAATCACATATCGTGATCCTATATGAAATAGTATCGAAATATTGGTAAAAATGAATATATTTACGTAATATCAAACAACATGAAAAACGTGAAAAAAGTCACTATTTAAGCATATTTGAGGATTTTAACTTCAAATCATAGAGCGAGGTTTCGTATTATTTAGATCCAAGAAAAGACATATGACAATGTTGTTTCCAATACAAATGATAAAAATCAATGTGTTTTCATTAGAATTAACTAAAATGTTCCTGATTTTCCGTTTATATTACCGATGGAAGATGTACACGTAAAACCGCTCTATTCCGGCTGAAACGTCGATATATGCAATAAAAACAGAACTTCTCCCCTTTTCAATATCTTACTCAGTATTTTAACGAGAAACAAATAGATGATTGAAAATGAAGTATTTAAGGTTATTATCTAATCAATTATGTGTTTGCATCATTTTTATCGTATATATATGAAGTAATACCTATGGACTGAAAATTCACAAAAACGTGGAAAACGGCAAAATATTGCCTAATTCGATGATATTTTATTTAAATCACATGAAGGAAAAGGGGATGATAAACGTCAAAATATTGGTAAATTCGATGATTTTTTGTACGAAACAAAATGCAAGAAAACTTGCTTAAAATGCAATATTATGCGAAATTCTGAGATTTGAAGGCCAAATCACCTATCGTGATACTACATGAAATAGTATCGAAATATTGGTAAAAATGAATTATATGTGCGTAATATCAAACTACATGAATAACGTGGAAAAGTCACTATTTACCATATTTGAGGATTTTACCTTCAAATCATAGAGTGAGGTTTCGTATTATTTAGTTCCAAGAAAAGACATATGACAATGTTGTTTCCAATACAAATGATAAAAATCAATGTGTTTTCATTAGAATTAACTAAAATGTTCCTGATTTTCCGTTTATATTACCGATGGAAGATGTACACGTAAAACCGCTCTAATCCGGCTGAAACGTCGATATATGCAATAAAAACCGAACTTCTCTCCTTTTCAATATCTTACTCAGTATTTTAACGAGAAACAAATAGATGATTGAAAATTATCGTATTTAATTATCAATTATTTAAGGTTATTATCTAATCAATTATGTGTTTGCATCATTTTTATCGTATATATATGAAGTAATACCCATGGACTGAAATTTCACAAAAACGTGGAAAACGGCAAAATATTGCCTAATTCGATGATATTTTGTTTAAATCACATGAAGGAAAAGGGGATGATAAACGTCAAAATATTGCTAAATTTGATGATTTTTCGTACGAAACAAAATGCAAGAAAACTTGCTTAAATGCAATATTATGCGAAATTCTGAGATTTGAAGGCCAAATCACATATCGTGATACTACATGAAATAGTATCGAAATATTGGTAAAAATGAATATATTTGCGTAATATCAAACTACATGATTAACGTGAAAAAGTCACTATTTTACCATATTTGAGGATTTTACCTTCAAATCATAGAGCGAAGGTTTCGTATTATTTAGTTCCAAGAAAAGACATATGACAATGTTGTTTCCTATACAAATGATAAAAAACAATGTGTTTTCATTAGAATTAACTATAATGTTCTTGATTTTCCGTTTATATTAACGAGGGAAGATGTACACGTAAAACCGCTCTAATCCGGCTGAAACGTCGATATATGCAATAAAAACCGAACTTCTCTCCTTTTCAATATCTTACTCAGTATTTTAACGAGAAACAAATAGATGATTGAAAATGAAGTATTTAAGGTTAATATCTAATCAATTATGTGTTTGCATCACTTTTATCGTATATATATGAAGTAATACCCATGGACTGAAATTTCACAAAAACGTGGAAAACGGCAAAATATTGCCTAATTCGATGATATTTTGTTTAAATCACATGAAGGAAAAGGGGATGATAAACGTCAAAATATTGCTAAATTTGATGATTTTTTCGTACGAAACAAAATGCAAGAAAACTTGCTTAAATGCAATATTATGCGAAATTCTGAGATTTGAAGGCCAAATCACATATCGTGATACTACATGAAATAGTATCGAAATATTGGTATAAATGAATATATTTGCGTAATATCAAACTACACGATTAACGTGAAAAAGTCACTATTTTACCATATTTGAGGATTTTACCTTCAAATCATAGAGCGAGGTTTCGTATTATTTAGTTCCAAGAAAAGACATATGACAATGTTGTTTCCAATACAAATGATAAAAAACAATGTGTTTTCATTAGAATTATCTATAATGTTCTTGATTTTCCGTTTATATTAACAAGGGAAGATGTACACGTAAAACCGCTCTAATCCGGCTGAAACGTCGATATATGCAATAAAAACCGAACTTCTCCCCTTATCAATATCTTACTCAGTATTTTAACGAGAAACAAATAGATGATTGAAAATGAAGTATTTAAGGTTATTATCTAATCAATTATGTGTTTGCATCATTTTTATCGTATATATATGAAGTAATACCCATGGACTGAAAATTCACAAAAACGTGGAAAACGGCAAAATATTGCCTAATTCATTGATATTTGGTTTAAATCGCATGAAGGAAAAGGGGATGATAAACGTCAAAATATTGCTAAATTCGATGGTTTTTTCGTACGAAACAAAATGCAAGAAAACTTGCTTAAAATGCAATATTATGCGAAATTCTGAGATTTGAAGGCCAAATCACATATCGTGATACTACATGAAATAGTATCGAAATATTGGTAAAAATGAATATATTTACGTAATATCAAACTACATGAAAAACGTGAAAAAAGTCACTATTTAACCATATTTGAGGATTTTAACTTCAAATCATAGAGCGAGGTTTCGTATTATTTAGTTCCAAGAAAAGACATATGACAATGTTGTTTCCAATACAAATGATAAAAAATCAATGTGTTTTCATTAGAATTAACTAAAATGTTCCTGATTTTCCGTTTATATTACCGATGGAAGATGTACACGTAAAACCGCTCTATTCCGGCTGAAACGTCGATATATGCAATAAAAACAGAACTTCTCCCCTTTTCAATATCTTACTCAGTATTTTAACGAGAAACAAATAGTTGATTAAAATGAAGTATTTTTGGTTATTATCTAATCAATTATGTGTTTGCATCATTTTTATCGTATATATAATGAATTAATACCCATAAACTGAAAATTCACAAAAACGTGGAAAAACGGCAAAATATTGCCTAATTCGATGATATTTTGTTTAAATCAAATAAAGGAAAAGGGGATGATAAACGTCAAAATATTGCTAAATTCGATGATTTTTCGTACTAAACAAAATGCAAGAAAACTTGCTTAAAATGCAATATTATGCGAAATTCTGAGATTTGAAGGCCAAATCACATATCGTGATACTACATGAAATAGTATCGAAATATTGGTATAAATGAATATATTTGCGTAATATCAAACTACACGATTAACGTGAAAAAGTCACTATTTTACCATATTTGAGGATTTTACCTTCAAATCATAGAGCGAGGTTTCGTATTATTTAGTTCCAAGAAAAGACATATGACAATGTTGTTTCCAATACAAATGATAAAAAACAATGTGTTTTCATTAGAATTATCTATAATGTTCTTGATTTTCCGTTTATATTAACAAGGGAAGATGTACACGTAAAACCGCTCTAATCCGGCTGAAACGTCGATATATGCAATAAAAACCGAACTTCTCCCCTTTTCAATATCTTACTCAGTATTTTAACGAGAAACAAATAGATGATTGAAAATGAAGTATTTAAGGTTATTATCTAATCAATTATGTGTTTGCATCATTTTTATCGTATATATATGAAGTAATACCAATGGACTGAAAATTCACAAAAACGTGGAAAACAGCAAAATATTGCCTAATTCGATGATATTTTGTTTAAATCACACGAAGGAAAAGGGGATGATAAACGTCAAAATATTGCTAAATTCGATGATTTTTCGTAAGAAACAAAAATGCACATATTATGCGAAATTCTGAGATTTGAAGGCCAAATCACATATCGTGATACTACATGAAATAGTATCGAAATATTGGTAAAAATGAATATATTTTCGTAATATCAAACTACATGAAAAACGTGAAAAAAGTCACTATTTAACCATATTTGAGGATTTTACCTTCAAATCATAGAGCGAGGTTTCGTATTATTTAGATCCAAGAAAAGACATATGACAATGTTGTTTCCAATACAAATGATAAAAATCAATGTGTTTTCATTAGAATTAACTATAATGTTCCTTGATTTTCCGTTTATATTACCGATGGAAGATGTACACGTAAAACCGCTCTAATCCGGCTGAAACGTCGATATATGCAATAAAAACCGAACTTCTCCCCTTTTCAATATCTTACTCAGTATTTTAACGAGAAACAAATAGTTGATTGAAAATGAAGTATTTAAGGTTATTATCTAATAAATTATGTGTTTGCATCATTTTTATCGTATATATATGAATTAATACCCATGGACTGAAAATTCACAAAAACGTGGAAAACGGCAAAATATTGCCTAATTCGATGATATTTTATTTAAATCACATGAAGGAAAAGGGGATGATAAACGTCAAAATATTGGCTAAATTCGATGATTTTTCGTACGAAACAAAATGCAAGAAAACTTGCTTAAAATGCAATATTATGCGAAATTCTGAGATTTGAAGGCCAAATCACATATCGTGATACTACATGAAATAGTATCGAAATATTGGTAAAAATGAATTATATTTGCGTAATATCAAACTACATGATTAACGTGAAAAAGTCACTATTTTACCATATTTGAGGATTTTACCTTCAAATCATAGAGCGAGGTTTCGTATTATTTAGTTCCAAGAAAAGACATATGACAATGTTGTTTCCAATACAAATGATAAAAAACAATGTGTTTTCATTAGAATTAACTATAATGTTCTTGATTTTCCGTTTATATTAACGAGGGAAGATGTACACGTAAAACCGCTCTAATCCGGCTGAAACGTCGATATATGCAATAAAAACCGAACTTCTCTCCTTTTCAATATCTTACTCAGTATTTTAACGAGAAACAAATAGATGATTGAAAATGAAGTATTTAAGGTTATTATCTAATCAATTATGTGTTGCATCATTTTTATCGTATATATATGAAGTAATACCCATGGACTGAAAATTTCACAAAAACGTGGAAAACGGCAAAATATTGCCTAATTCGATGATATTTTGTTTAAATCACATGAAGGAAAAGGGGATGATAAACGTCAAAATATTGCTAAATTCGATGATTTTTCGTACGAAACAAAATGCAAGAAAACTTGCTTAAAATGCAATATTATGCGAAATTCTGAGATTTGAAGGCCAAATCACATATCGTGATACTACATGAAATAGTATCGAAATATTGGTAAAAATGAATATATTTAGCGTAATATCAAACTACATGATTAACGTGAAAAAAGTCACTATTTTACCATATTTGAGGATTTTACCTTCAAATCATAGAGCGAGGTTTCGTATTATTTAGTTCCAAGAAAAGACATATGACAATGTTGTTTCCAATACAAATGATAAAAATCAATGTGTTTTCATTAGAATTAACTAAAATGTTCCTGATTTTCCGTTTATATTACCGATGGAAGATGTACACGTAAAACCGCTCTAATCCGGCTGAAACGTACGATATATGCAATAAAAACCGAACTTCTCCCCTTTTCAATATCTTACTCAGTATTTTAACGAGAAACAAATAGATGATTGAAAATGAAGTATTTAAGGTTATTATCTAATCAATTATGTGTTTGCATCATTTTTATCGTATATATATGAATTAATACCCATGGACTGAAAATTCACAAAAACGTGGAAAACGGCAAAATATTGCCTAATTCGATGATATTTTGTTTAAATCACATGAAGGAAAAGGGGATGATAAACGTCAAAATATTGCTAAATTCGATGATTTTTCGTACGAAACAAAATGCAAGAAAACTTGCTTAAAATGCAATATTATGCGAAATTCTGAGATTTGAAGGCCAAATCACATATCGTGATACTACATGAAATAGTATCGAAATATTCGGTAAAAATGAATATATTTGCGTAATATCAAACTACATGATTAACGTGAAAAAGTCACTATTTTACCATATTTGAGGATTTTACCTTCAAATCATAGAGCGAGGTTTCGTATTATTTAGTTCCAAGAAAAGACTATATGACAATGTTGTTTCCAATACAAATGATAAAAAACAATGTGTTTTCATTAGAATTAACTATAATGTTCTTGATTTTCCGTTTATATTACCGATGGAAGATGTACACGTAAAACCTGCTCTAATCCGGCTGAAACGTCGATATATGCAATAAAAACCGAACTTCTCTCCTTTTCAATATCTTACTCAGTATTTTAACGAGAAACAAATAGATGATTGAAAATGAAGTATTTAAGGTTATTATCTAATCAATTATGTGTTTGCATCATTTTTATCGTATATATATGAAGTAATACCCATGGACTGAAAATTTCACAAAAACGTGGAAAACGGCAAAATATTGCCTAATTCGATGATATTTTGTTTAAATCACATGAAGGAAAAGGGGATGATAAACGTCAAAATATTGCTAAATTCGATGATTTTTCGTACGAAACAAAATGCAAGAAAACTTGCTTAAAATGCAATATTATGCGAAATTCTGAGATTTGAAGGCCAAATCACATATCGTGATACTACATGAAATAGTATCGAAATATTGGTAAAAATGAATATATATTACGTAATATCAAACTACATGATAAACGTGAAAAAAGTCACTATTTTACCATATTTGAGGATTTTACCTTCAAATCATAGAGCGAGGTTTCGTATTATTTAGTTCCAAGAAAAGACATATGACAATGTTGTTTCCAATACAAATGATAAAAATCAATGTGTTTTCATTAGAATTAACTAAAATGTTCCTGATTTTCCGTTTATATTACCGATGGAAGATGTACACGTAAAACCGCTCTAATCCGGCTGAAACGACGATATATGCAATAAAAACCGAACTTCTCCCCTTTTCAATATCTTACTCAGTATTTTAACGAGAAACAAATAGTTGATTGAAAATGAAGTATTTAAGGTTATTATCTAATAAATTATTTGTTTGCATCATTTTTTTCGTATATATATGAATTAATACCCATGGACTGAAAATTCACAAAAACGTGGAAAACGGCAAAATATTGCCTAATTCGATGATATTTTATTTAAATCACATGAAGGAAAAGGGGATGATAAACGTCAAAATATTGGTAAATTCGATGATTTTTCGTACGAAACGAAATGCAAGAAATCTTGCTTAAAATGCAATATTATGCGAAATTCTGAGATTTGAAGGCCAAATCACCTATCGTGATACTACATGAAATAGTATCGAAATATTGGTAAAAATGAATATATGTGCGTAATATCAAACTACATGATTAACGTGGAAAAAGTCACTATTTTACCATATTTGAGGATTTTTACCTTCAAATCATAGAGCGAGGTTTCGTATTATTTAGTTCCAAGAAAAGACATATGACAATGTTGTCTCCAATACAAATGATAAAAAACAATGTGTTTTCATTAGAATTAACTATAATGTTCTTGATTTTCCGTTTATATTAACGAGGGAAGATGTACACGTAAAACCGCTCTAATCCGGCTGAAACGTCGATATATAAATAAAAACCGAACTTCTCCCCTTTTCAATATCTTACATCAGTATTTTAACGAGAAACAAATAGATGATTGAAAATGAAGTATTTAAGGTTATTATCTAATCAATTATGTGTTTGCGATCATTTTTATCGTATATATATGAAGTAATACCCATGGACTGAAAATTCACAAAAACGTGGAAAACGGCAAAGTATTGCCTAATTCGATGATATTTTGTTTAAATCACATGAAGGAAAAGGGGATGATAAACGTCAAAATATTGCTAAATTTGATGATTTTTCGTACGAAACAAAATGCAAGAAAACTTGCCTTAAAATGCAATATTATGCGAAATTCTGAGATTTGAAGGCCAAATCACATATCGTGATACTACATGAAATAGTATCGAAATATTGGTAAAAATGAATATATTTGCGTAATATCAAACTACATGATTAACGTGAAAAAGTCACTAGTTTACCATATTTGAGGATTTTACCTTCAAATCATAGAGCGAGGTTTCGTATTATTTAGTTCCAAGAAAAGACATATGACAATGTTGTTTCCAATACAAATGATAAAAATCAATGTGTTTTCATTAGAATTAACTATAATGTTCCTGATTTTCCGTTTATATTACCGATGGAAGATGTACACGTAAAACCACTCTAATCCGGCCTGAAACGTCGATATATGCAATAAAAACCGAACTTCTCCCCTTTTCAATATCTTACTCAGTATTTTAACGAGAAACAAATAGATTGATTGAAAATGAAGTATTTAAGGTTATTATCTAATAAATTATTTGTTTGCATCATTTTTTATCGTATATATATGAATTAATACCCATGGACTGAAAATTCACAAAAACGTGGAAAACGGCAAAATATTGCCTAATTCGATGATATTTTATTTAAATCACATGAAGGAAAAGGGGATGATAAACGTCAAAATATTGGTAAATTCGATGATTTTTCGTACGAAACGAAATGCAAGAAATCTTGCTTAAAATGCAATATTATGCGAAATTCTGAGATTTGAAGGCCAAATCACCTATCGTGATACTACATGAAATAGTATCGAAATATTGGTAAAAATGAATATATGTGCGTAATATCAAACTACATGATTAACGTGGAAAAGTCACTATTTTACCATATTTGAGGTTTTTACCTTCATATCATAGAGCGAGGTTTCGTATTATTTAGTTCCAAGAAAAGACATATGACAATGTTGTCTCCAATACAAATGATAAAAAACAATGTGTTTTCATTAGAATTAACTATAATGTTCTTGATTTTCCGTTTATATTAACGAGGGAAGATGTACACGTAAAACCGCTCTAATCCGGCTGAAACGTCGATATATAAAATAAAAACCGAACTTCTCCCCTTTTCAATATCTTACACAGTATTTTAACGAGAAACAAATAGATGATTGAAAATGAAGTATTTAAGGTTATTATCTAATCAATTATGTGTTTGCATCATTTTTATTGTATATATATGAAGTAATACCAATGGACTGAAAATTCACAAAAACGTGGAAAACGGCAAAATATTGCCTAATTCGATTATATTTTGTTTAAATCACACGAAGGAAAAGGGGATGATAAACGTCAAAATATTGCTAAATTCGATGATTTTTCGTACGAAACAAAATGCAAGAAAACTTGCTTAAAATGTTATATTATGCGAAATTCTGAGATTTGAAGGCCAAATCACATATCGTGATACTACATGAAATAGTATCGAAATATTGGTAAAAATGAATATATTTACGAAATATCAAACTACATGAAAAACGTGAAAAAAGTCCCTATTTAACCATATTTGAGGATTTTAACTTCAAATCATAGAGCGAGGTTTCGTATTATTTAGATCCAAGAAAAAACAATGTTGTTTCCAATACAAATGATAAAAATCAATGTGTTCATTAGAATTAACTAAAATGTTCCTGATTTTCCGTTTATATTACCGATGGAAGATGTACACGTAAAACCGCTCTAATCCGGCTGAAACGTCGATATATGCAATAAAAACCGAACTTCTCCCCTTTTCAATATCTTACTCAGTATTTTAACGAGAAACAAATAGATGATTGAAAATGAAGTATTTAAGGTTATTATTTAATCAATTATGTGTTTGCATCATTTTTATCGTATATATATGAATTAATACCCATGGACGGAAAATTCACTAAAACGTGGAAAACGGAAAAATATTGCCTAACTCGATGATATTTTGTTTAAATCACATGAAGGAAAAGGAGATGATAAACGTCAAAATATTGCTAAATTTGATGATTTTTCGTATGAAACAAAATGCAAGAAAACTTGCTTAAAATGCAATATTATGCGAAATTCTGAGATTTGAAGGCCAAATCACATATCGTGATACTACATGAAATAGTATCGAAATATTGGTAAAAATGAATATATTTGCGTAATATCAAACTACATGATTAACGTGAAAAAGTCACTATTTTACCATATTTGAGGATTTTACCTTCAAATCATAGAGCGAGGTTTCGTATTATTTAGTTCCAAGAAAAGACATATGACAATGTTGTTTCCAATACAAATGATAAAAAAACAATGTGTTTTCATTAGAATTAACTATAATGTTCTTGATTTTCCGTTTATATTAACGAGGGAAGATGTAAACGTAAAACCGCTCTAATCCGGCAGAAACGTCGATATATGCAATAAAAACCGAACTTCTCTCCTTTTCAATATCTTAATCAGTATTTTAACGAGAAACAAATATGTGAAAATATATGAAATATATGAAAAATTTATTTTCAAATATATTGAAAATGAAGTATTTAAGGTTATTATCTAATCAATTATGTGTTTGCATCATTTTTATCGTATATATATATATATGAATTAATACCCATGGACGGAAAATTCACAAAAACGTGGAAAACGGCACAATATTGCCTAATTCGATGATATTTTGTTTAAATCACATGAAGGAAAAGGAGATGATAAACGTCAAAATATTGCTAAATTCGATGATTTTTCGTACGAAACAAAATGCAAGAAAACTTGCTTAAAATGCAATATTAAGCGAAATTCTGAGATTTGAAGGCCAAATCACATATCGTGATACTACATGAAATAGTATCGAAATATTGGTAAAAATGAATATATATACGTAATATCAAACTACATGAAAAACGTGAAAAAAAGTCACTATTTTACCATATTTGAGGATTTTAACTTCAAATCATAGAGCGAGGTTTCGTATTATTTAGATCCAAGAAAAGACATATGACAATGTTGCTTCCAATACAAATGATAAAAATCAATGTGTTTTCATTAGAATTAACTAAAATGTTCCTCATTTTCCGTTTATATTACCGATGGAAGATGTACACGTAAAACCGCTCTAATCCGGCTGAAACGTCGATATATAAAATAAAAACCGAACTTCTCCCCTTTTCAATATCTTACACAGTATTTTAACGAGAAACAAATAGATGATTGAAAATGAAGTATTTAAGGTTATTATCTAATCAATTATGTGTTTGCATCATTTTTATCGTATATATATGAATTAATACCCATGGACGGAAAATTCACAAAAACGTGGAAAACGGAAAAATATTGCCTAACTCGATGATATTTTGTTTAAATCACATGAAGGAAAAGGAGATGATAAACGTCAAAATATTGCTAAATTTGATGATTTTTCGTATGAAACAAAATGCAAGAAAACTTGCTTAAAATGCAATATTATGCGAAATTCTGAGATTTGAAAGCCAAATCACATATCGTGATACTACATGAAATAGTATCGAAATATTGGTAAAAATGAATATATTTGCGTAATATCAAACTACATGATTAACGTGAAAAAGTCACTATTTTACCATATTTGAGGATTTTACCTTCAAATCATAGAGCGAGGTTTCGTATTATTTAGTTCCAAGAAAAGACATATGACAATGTTGTTTCCAATACAAATGATAAAAATCAATGTGTTTTCATTAGAATTAACTAAAATGTTCCTGATTTTCCGTTTATATTACCGATGGAAGATGTACAAGTAAAACCGCTCTATTCCGGCTGAAACGTCGATATATGCAATAAAAACAGAACTTCTCCCCTTTTCAATATCTTACTCAGTATTTTAACGAGAAACAAATAGTTGATTAAAATGAAGTATTTTAGGTTATTATCTAATCAATTATGTGTTTGCATCATTTTTATCGTATATATAATGAATTAATACCCATAGACTGAAAATTCACAAAAACGTGGAAAAACGGCAAAATATTGCCTAATTCGATGATATTTTGTTTAAACCAAATAAAGGAAAAGGGGATGATAAACGTCAAAATATTGCTAAATTCGATGATTTTTCGTACTAAACAAAATGCAAGAAAACTTGCTTAAAATGCAATATTATGCGAAATTCTGAGATTTGAAGGCCAAATCACATATCGTGATACTACATGAAATAGTATCGAAATATTGGTAAAAATGAATATATTTGCGTAATATCAAACTACATGATTAACGTGAAAAAGTCACTATTTTACCATATTTGAGGATTTTACCTTCAAATCATAGAGCGAGGTTTCGTATTATTTAGTTCCAAGAAAAGACATATGACAATGTTGTTTCCAATACAAATGATAAAAAACAATGTGTTTTCATTAGAATTAACTATAATGTTCTTGATTTTCCGTTTATATTAACGAGGGAAGATGTAAACGTAAAACCGCTCTAATCCGGCTGAAACGTCGATATATGCAATAAAAACCGAACTTCTCCCCTTTTCAATATCTTAATCAGTATTTTAACTAGAAACAAATATATGAAAATATATGAAATATATGAAAAATATATTTTCAAATATATTGAAAATGATGTATTTAAGGTTATTATCTAATCAATTATGTGTTTGCATCATTTTTATCGTATATATATATGAATTAATACCCATGGACGGAAAATTCACAAAAACGTGGAAAACGGCACAATATTGCCTAATTCGATGATATTTTGTTTAAATCACATGAAGGAAAAGGAGATGATAAACGTCAAAATATTGCTAAATTCGATGATTTTTCGTACGAAACAAAATGCAAGAAAACTTGCTTAAAATGCAATATTATGCGAAATTCTGAGATTTGAAGGCCAAATCACATATCGTGATCCTATATGAAATAGTATCGAAATATTGGTAAAAATGAATATATTTACGTAATATCAAACTACATGAAAAACGTGAAAAAAGTCACTATTTAAGCATATTTGAGGATTTTAACTTCAAATCATAGAGCGAGGTTTCGTATTATTTAGATCCAAGAAAAGACATATGACAATGTTGTTTCCAATACAAATGATAAAAATCAATGTGTTTTCATTAGAATTAACTAAAATGTTCCTGATTTTCCGTTTATATTACCGATGGAAGATGTACACGTAAAACCGCTCTATTCCGGCTGAAACGTCGATATATGCAATAAAAACAGAACTTCTCCCCTTTTCAATATCTTACTCAGTATTTTAACGAGAAACAAATAGTTGATTAAAATGAAGTATTTTAGGTTATTATCTAATCAATTATGTGTTTGCATCATTTTTATCGTATATATAATGAATTAATACCCATAGACTGAAAATTCACAAAAACGTGGAAAAACGGCAAAATATTGCCTAATTCGATGATATTTTGTTTAAACCAAATAAAGGAAAAGCGGATGATAAACGTCAAAATATTGCTAAATTCGATGATTTTTCGTACTAAACAAAATGCAAGAAAACTTGCTTAAAATGCAATATTATGCGAAATTCTGAGATTTGAAGGCCAAATCACATATCGTGATACTACATGAAATAGTATCGAAATATTGGTAAAAATGAATATATTTGCGTAATATCAAACTACATGATTAACGTGAAAAAGTCACTATTTTACCATATTTGAGGATTTTACCTTCAAATCATAGAGCGAGGTTTCGTATTATTTAGTTCCAAGAAAAGACATATGACAATGTTGTTTCCAATACAAATGATAAAAATCAATGTGTTTTCATTAGAATTAACTAAAATGTTCCTGATTTTCCGTTTATATTACCGATGGAAGATGTACACGTAAAACCACTCTAATCCGGCCGAAACGTCGATATATGCAATAAAAACCGAACTTCTCCCCTTTTCAATATCTTACTCAGTATTTTAACGAGAAACAAATAGTTGATTGAAAATGAAGTATTTAAGGTTATTATCTAATAAATTATTTGTTTGCATCATTTTTTTCGTATATATATGAATTAATACCCATGGACTGAAAATTCACAAAAACGTGGAAAACGGCAAAATATTGCCTAATTCGATGATATTTTATTTAAATCACATGAAGGAAAAGGGGATGATAAACGTCAAAATATTGGTAAATTCGATGATTTTTCGTACGAAACGAAATGCAAGAAATCTTGCTTAAAATGCAATATTATGCGAAATTCTGAGATTTGAAGGCCAAATCACCTATCGTGATACTACATGAAATAGTATCGAAATATTGGTAAAAATGAATATATGTGCGTAATATCAAACTACATGATTAACGTGGAAAAGTCACTATTTTACCATATTTGAGGTTTTTACCTTCAAATCATAGAGCGAGGTTTCGTATTATTTAGTTCCAAGAAAAGACATATGACAATGTTGTCTCCAATACAAATGATAAAAAACAATGTGTTTTCATTAGAATTAACTATAATGTTCTTGATTTTCCGTTTATATTAACGAGGGAAGATGTACACGTAAAACCGCTCTAATCCGGCTGAAACGTCGATATATAAAATAAAAACCGAACTTCTCCCCTTTTCAATATCTTACACAGTATTTTAACGAGAAACAAATAGATGATTGAAAATGAAGTATTTAAGGTTATTATCTAATCAATTATGTGTTTGCATCATTTTTATTGTATATATATGAAGTAATACCAATGGACTGAAAATTCACAAAAACGTGGAAAACGGCAAAATATTGCCTAATTCGATTATATTTTGTTTAAATCACACGAAGGAAAAGGGGATGATAAACGTCAAAATATTGCTAAATTCGATGATTTTTCGTACGAAACAAAATGCAAGAAAACTTGCTTAAAATGTTATATTATGCGAAATTCTGAGATTTGAAGGCCAAATCACATATCGTGATACTACATGAAATAGTATCGAAATATTGGTAAAAATGAATATATTTATGAAATATCAAACTACATGAAAAACGTGAAAAAAGTCCCTATTTAACCATATTTGAGGATTTTAACTTCAAATCATAGAGCGAGGTTTCGTATTATTTAGATCCAAGAAAAAACAATGTTGTTTCCAATACAAATGATAAAAATCAATGTGTTCATTAGAATTAACTAAAATGTTCCTGATTTTCCGTTTATATTACCGATGGAAGATGTACACGTAAAACCGCTCTAATCCGGCTGAAACGTCGATATATGCAATAAAAACCGAACTTCTCCCCTTTTCAATATCTTACTCAGTATTTTAACGAGAAACAAATAGATGATTGAAAATTAAGTATTTAAGGTTATTATTTAATCAATTATGTGTTTGCATCATTTTTATCGTATATATATGAATTAATACCCATGGACGGAAAATTCACTAAAACGTGGAAAACGGAAAAATATTGCCTAACTCGATGATATTTTGTTTAAATCACATGAAGGAAAAGGAGATGATAAACGTCAAAATATTGCTAAATTTGATGATTTTTCGTATGAAACAAAATGCAAGAAAACTTGCTTAAAATGCAATATTATGCGAAATTCTGAGATTTGAAGGCCAAATCACATATCGTGATACTACATGAAATAGTATCGAAATATTGGTAAAAATGAATATATTTGCGTAATATCAAACTACATGATTAACGTGAAAAAGTCACTATTTTACCATATTTGAGGATTTTACCTTCAAATCATAGAGCGAGGTTTCGTATTATTTAGTTCCAAGAAAAGACATATGACAATGTTGTTTCCAATACAAATGATAAAAAACAATGTGTTTTCATTAGAATTAACTATAATGTTCTTGATTTTCCGTTTATATTAACGAGGGAAGATGTAAACGTAAAACCGCTCTAATCCGGCAGAAACGTCGATATATGCAATAAAAACCGAACTTCTCTCCTTTTCAATATCTTAATCAGTATTTTAACGAGAAACAAATATATGAAAATATATGAAATATATGAAAAATTTATTTTCAAATATATTGAAAATGAAGTATTTAAGGTTATTATCTAATCAATTATGTGTTTGCATCATTTTTATCGTATATATATGAATTAATACCCATGGACGGAAAATTCACAAAAACGTGGAAAACGGAAAAATATTGCCTAACTCGATGATATTTTGTTTAAATCACATGAAGGAAAAGGAGATGATAAACGTCAAAATATTGCTAAATTTGATGATTTTTCGTATGAAACAAAATGCAAGAAAACTTGCTTAAAATGCAATATTATGCGAAATTCTGAGATTTGAAAGCCAAATCACATATCGTGATACTACATGAAATAGTATCGAAATATTGGTAAAAATGAATATATTTGCGTAATATCAAACTACATAATTAACGTGAAAAAGTTACTATTTTACCATATTTGAGGATTTTACCTTCAAATCATAGAGCGAGGTTTCGTATTATTTAGTTCCAAGAAAAGACATATGACAATGTTGTTTCCAATACAAATGATAAAAATCAATGTGTTTTCATTAGAATTAACTAAAATGTTCCTGATTTTCCGTTTATATTACCGATGGAAGATGTACAAGTAAAACCGCTCTATTCCGGCTGAAACGTCGATATATGCAATAAAAACAGAACTTCTCCCCTTTTCAATATCTTACTCAGTATTTTAACGAGAAACAAATAGTTGATTAAAATGAAGTATTTTAGGTTATTATCTAATCAATTATGTGTTTGCATCATTTTTATCGTATATATAATGAATTAATACCCATAGACTGAAAATTCACAAAAACGTGGAAAAACGGCAAAATATTGCCTAATTCGATGATATTTTGTTTAAACCAAATAAAGGAAAAGGGGATGATAAACGTCAAAATATTGCTAAATTCGATGATTTTTCGTACTAAACAAAATGCAAGAAAACTTGCTTAAAATGCAATATTATGCGAAATTCTGAGATTTGAAGGCCAAATCACATATCGTGATACTACATGAAATAGTATCGAAATATTGGTAAAAATGAATATATTTGCGTAATATCAAACTACATGATTAACGTGAAAAAGTCACTATTTTACCATATTTGAGGATTTTACCTTCAAATCATAGAGCGAGGTTTCGTATTATTTAGTTCCAAGAAAAGACATATGACAATGTTGTTTCCAATACAAATGATAAAAAACAATGTGTTTTCATTAGAATTAACTATAATGTTCTTGATTTTCCGTTTATATTAACGAGGGAAGATGTAAACGTAAAACCGCTCTAATCCGGCTGAAACGTCGATATATGCAATAAAAACCGAACTTCTCCCCTTTTCAATATCTTAATCAGTATTTTAACTAGAAACAAATATATGAAAATATATGAAATATATGAAAAATATATTTTCAAATATATTGAAAATGATGTATTTAAGGTTATTATCTAATCAATTATGTGTTTGCATCATTTTTATCGTATATATATATGAATTAATACCCATGGACGGAAAATTCACAAAAACGTGGAAAACGGCACAATATTGCCTAATTCGATGATATTTTGTTTAAATCACATGAAGGAAAAGGAGATGATAAACGTCAAAATATTGCTAAATTCGATGATTTTTCGTACGAAACAAAATGCAAGAAAACTTGCTTAAAATGCAATATTATGCGAAATTCTGAGATTTGAAGGCCAAATCACATATCGTGATCCTATATGAAATAGTATCGAAATATTGGTAAAAATTAATATATTTACGTAATATCAAACTACATGAAAAACGTGAAAAAAGTCACTATTTAAGCATATTTGAGGATTTTAACTTCAAATCATAGAGCGAGGTTTCGTATTATTTAGATCCAAGAAAAGACATATGACAATGTTGTTTCCAATACAAATGATAAAAATCAATGTGTTTTCATTAGAATTAACTAAAATGTTCCTGATTTTCCGTTTATATTACCGATGGAAGATGTACACGTAAAACCGCTCTATTCCGGCTGAAACGTCGATATATGCAATAAAAACAGAACTTCTCCCCTTTTCAATATCTTACTCAGTATTTTAACGAGAAACAAATAGTTGATTAAAATGAAGTATTTTAGGTTATTATCTAATCAATTATGTGTTTGCATCATTTTTATCGTATATATAATGAATTAATACCCATAGACTGAAAATTCACAAAAACGTGGAAAAACGGCAAAATATTGCCTAATTCGATGATATTTTGTTTAAACCAAATAAAGGAAAAGGGGATGATAAACGTCAAAATATTGCTAAATTCGATGATTTTTCGTACTAAACAAAATGCAAGAAAACTTGCTTAAAATGCAATATTATGCGAAATTCTGAGATTTGAAGGCCAAATCACATATCGTGATACTACATGAAATAGTATCGAAATATTGGTAAAAATGAATATATTTGCGTAATATCAAACTACATGATTAACGTGAAAAAGTCACTATTTTACCATATTTGAGGATTTTACCTTCAAATCATAGAGCGAGGTTTCGTATTATTTAGTTCCAAGAAAAGACATATGACAATGTTGTTTCCAATACAAATGATAAAAATCAATGTGTTTTCATTAGAATTAACTAAAATGTTCCTGATTTTCCGTTTATATTACCGATGGAAGATGTACACGTAAAACCACTCTAATCCGGCCGAAACGTCGATATATGCAATAAAAACCGAACTTCTCCCCTTTTCAATATCTTACTCAGTATTTTAACGAGAAACAAATAGTTGATTGAAAATGAAGTATTTAAGGTTATTATCTAATAAATTATTTGTTTGCATCATTTTTTTCGTATATATATGAATTAATACCCATGGACTGAAAATTCACAAAAACGTGGAAAACGGCAAAATATTGCCTAATTCGATGATATTTTATTTAAATCACATGAAGGAAAAGGGGATGATAAACGTCAAAATATTGGTAAATTCGATGATTTTTCGTACGAAACGAAATGCAAGAAATCTTGCTTAAAATGCAATATTATGCGAAATTCTGAGATTTGAAGGCCAAATCACCTATCGTGATACTACATGAAATAGTATCGAAATATTGGTAAAAATGAATATATGTGCGTAATATCAAACTACATGATTAACGTGGAAAAGTCACTATTTTACCATATTTGAGGTTTTTACCTTCAAATCATAGAGCGAGGTTTCGTATTATTTAGTTCCAAGAAAAGACATATGACAATGTTGTCTCCAATACAAATGATAAAAAACAATGTGTTTTCATTAGAATTAACTATAATGTTCTTGATTTTCCGTTTATATTAACGAGGGAAGATGTACACGTAAAACCGCTCTAATCCGGCTGAAACGTCGATATATAAAATAAAAACCGAACTTCTCCCCTTTTCAATATCTTACACAGTATTTTAACGAGAAACAAATAGATGATTGAAAATGAAGTATTTAAGGTTATTATCTAATCAATTATGTGTTTGCATCATTTTTATTGTATATATATGAAGTAATACCAATTTACTGAAAATTCACAAAAACGTGGAAAACGGCAAAATATTGCCTAATTCGATTATATTTTGTTTAAATCACACGAAGGAAAAGGGGATGATAAACGTCAAAATATTGCTAAATTCGATGATTTTTCGTACGAAACAAAATGCAAGAAAACTTGCTTAAAATGTTATATTATGCGAAATTCTGAGATTTGAAGGCCAAATCACATATCGTGATACTACATGAAATAGTATCGAAATATTGGTAAAAATGAATATATTTACGAAATATCAAACTTCATGAAAAACGTGAAAAAAGTCCCTATTTAACCATATTTGAGGATTTTAACTTCAAATCATAGAGCGAGGTTTCGTATTATTTAGATCCAAGAAAAAACAATGTTGTTTCCAATACAAATGATAAAAATCAATGTGTTCATTAGAATTAACTAAAATGTTCCTGATTTTCCGTTTATATTACCGATGGAAGATGTACACGTAAAACCGCTCTAATCCGGCTGAAACGTCGATATATGCAATAAAAACCGAACTTCTCCCCTTTTCAATATCTTACTCAGTATTTTAACGAGAAACAAATAGATGATTGAAAATGAAGTATTTAAGGTTATTATTTAATCAATTATGTGTTTGCATCATTTTTATCGTATATATATGAATTAATACCCATGGACGGAAAATTCACTAAAACGTGGAAAACGGCAAAATATTGCCTAATTCGATGATATTTTGTTTAAATCACATGAAGGAAAAGGGGATGATAAACGTCAAAAAATGGCTAAATTTGATGATTTTTCGTACGAAACAAAATGCAAGAAAACTTGCTTAAATGCAATATTATGCGAAATTCTGAGATTTGAAGGCCAAATCACATATCGTGATACTACATGAAATAGTATCGAAATATTGGTAAAAATGAATATATTTGCGTAATATCAAACTACATGATTAACGTGAAAAAGTCACTATTTTACCATATTTGAGGATTTTACCTTCAAATCATAGAGCGTGGTTTCGTATTATTTAGTTCCAAGAAAAGACATATGACAATGTTGTTTCCAATACAAATGATAAAAATCAATGTGTTTTCATTAGAATTAACTAAAATGTTCCTGATTTTCCGTTTATATTACCGATGGAAGATGTACAAGTAAAACCGCTCTATTCCGGCTGAAACGTCGATATATGCAATAAAAACAGAACTTCTCCCCTTTTCAATATCTTACTCAGTATTTTAACGAGAAACAAATAGTTGATTAAAATGAAGTATTTTAGGTTATTATCTAATCAATTATGTGTTTGCATCATTTTTATCGTATATATAATGAATTAATACCCATAGACTGAAAATTCACAAAAACGTGGAAAAACGGCAAAATATTGCCTAATTCGATGATATTTTGTTTAAACCAAATAAAGGAAAAGGGGATGATAAACGTCAAAATATTGCTAAATTCGATGATTTTTCGTACTAAACAAAATGCAAGAAAACTTGCTTAAAATGCAATATTATGCGAAATTCTGAGATTTGAAGGCTAAATCACATATCGTGATACTACATGAAATAGTATCGAAATATTGGTAAAAATGAATATATTTGCGTAATATCAAACTACATGATTAACGTGAAAAAGTCACTATTTTACCATATTTGAGGATTTTACCTTCAAATCATAGAGCGAGGTTTCGTATTATTTAGTTCCAAGAAAAGACATATGACAATGTTGTTTCCAATACAAATGATAAAAAACAATGTGTTTTCATTAGAATTAACTATAATGTTCTTGATTTTCCGTTTATATTAACGAGGGAAGATGTAAACGTAAAACCGCTCTAATCCGGCTGAAACGTCGATATATGCAATAAAAACCGAACTTCTCCCCTTTTCAATATCTTAATCAGTATTTTAACTAGAAACAAATATATGAAAATATATGAAATATATGAAAAATATATTTTCAAATATATTGAAAATGATGTATTTAAGGTTATTATCTAATCAATTATGTGTTTGCATCATTTTTATCGTATATATATATGAATTAATACCCATGGACGGAAAATTCACAAAAACGTGGAAAACGGCACAATATTGCCTAATTCGATGATATTTTGTTTAAATCACATGAAGGAAAAGGAGATGATAAACGTCAAAATATTGCTAAATTCGATGATTTTTCGTACGAAACAAAATGCAAGAAAACTTGCTTAAAATGCAATATTATGCGAAATTCTGAGATTTGAAGGCCAAATCACATATCGTGATCCTATATGAAATAGTATCGAAATATTGGTAAAAATGAATATATTTACGTAATATCAAACTACATGAAAAACGTGAAAAAAGTCACTATTTAAGCATATTTGAGGATTTTAACTTCAAATCATAGAGCGAGGTTTCGTATTATTTAGATCCAAGAAAAGACATATGACAATGTTGTTTCCAATACAAATGATAAAAATCAATGTGTTTTCATTAGAATTAACTAAAATGTTCCTGATTTTCCGTTTATATTACCGATGGAAGATGTACACGTAAAACCGCTCTATTCCGGCTGAAACGTCGATATATGCAATAAAAACAGAACTTCTCCCCTTTTCAATATCTTACTCAGTATTTTAACGAGAAACAAATAGTTGATTAAAATGAAGTATTTTAGGTTATTATCTAATCAATTATGTGTTTGCATCATTTTTCTCGTATATATAATGAATTAATACCCATAGACTGAAAATTCACAAAAACGTGGAAAAACGGCAAAATATTGCCTAATTCGATGATATTTTGTTTAAACCAAATAAAGGAAAAGGGGATGATAAACGTCAAAATATTGCTAAATTCGATGATTTTTCGTACTAAACAAAATGCAAGAAAACTTGCTTAAAATGCAATATTATGCGAAATTCTGAGATTTGAAGGCCAAATCACATATCGTGATACTACATGAAATAGTATCGAAATATTGGTAAAAATGAATATATTTGCGTAATATCAAACTACATGATTAACGTGAAAAAGTCACTATTTTACCATATTTGAGGATTTTACCTTCAAATCATAGAGCGAGGTTTCGTATTATTTAGTTCCAAGAAAAGACATATGACAATGTTGTTTCCAATACAAATGATAAAAATCAATGTGTTTTCATTAGAATTAACTAAAATGTTCCTGATTTTCCGTTTATATTACCGATGGAAGATGTACACGTAAAACCACTCTAATCCGGCCGAAACGTCGATATATGCAATAAAAACCGAACTTCTCCCCTTTTCAATATCTTACTCAGTATTTTAACGAGAAACAAATAGTTGATTGAAAATGAAGTATTTAAGGTTATTATCTAATAAATTATTTGTTTGCATCATTTTTTTCGTATATATATGAATTAATACCCATGGACTGAAAATTCACAAAAACGTGGAAAACGGCAAAATATTGCCTAATTCGATGATATTTTATTTAAATCACATGAAGGAAAAGGGGATGATAAACGTCAAAATATTGGTAAATTCGATGATTTTTCGTACGAAACGAAATGCAAGAAATCTTGCTTAAAATGCAATATTATGCGAAATTCTGAGATTTGAAGGCCAAATCACCTATCGTGATACTACATGAAATAGTATCGAAATATTGGTAAAAATGAATATATGTGCGTAATATCAAACTACATGATTAACGTGGAAAAGTCACTATTTTACCATATTTGAGGTTTTTACCTTCAAATCATAGAGCGAGGTTTCGTATTATTTAGTTCCAAGAAAAGACATATGACAATGTTGTCTCCAATACAAATGATAAAAAACAATGTGTTTTCATTAGAATTAACTATAATGTTCTTGATTTTCCGTTTATATTAACGAGGGAAGATGTACACGTAAAACCGCTCTAATCCGGCTGAAACGTCGATATATAAAATAAAAACCGAACTTCTCCCCTTTTCAATATCTTACACAGTATTTTAACGAGAAACAAATAGATGATTGAAAATGAAGTATTTAAGGTTATTATCTAATCAATTATGTGTTTGCATCATTTTTATTGTATATATATGAAGTAATACCAATTTACTGAAAATTCACAAAAACGTGGAAAACGGCAAAATATTGCCTAATTCGATTATATTTTGTTTAAATCACACGAAGGAAAAGGGGATGATAAACGTCAAAATATTGCTAAATTCGATGATTTTTCGTACGAAACAAAATGCAAGAAAACTTGCTTAAAATGTTATATTATGCGAAATTCTGAGATTTGAAGGCCAAATCACATATCGTGATACTACATGAAATAGTATCGAAATATTGGTAAAAATGAATATATTTACGAAATATCAAACTACATGAAAAACGTGAAAAAAGTCCCTATTTAACCATATTTGAGGATTTTAACTTCAAATCATAGAGCGAGGTTTCGTATTATTTAGATCCAAGAAAAAACAATGTTGTTTCCAATACAAATGATAAAAATCAATGTGTTCATTAGAATTAACTAAAATGTTCCTGATTTTCCGTTTATATTACCGATGGAAGATGTACACGTAAAACCGCTCTAATCCGGCTGAAACGTCGATATATGCAATAAAAACCGAACTTCTCCCCTTTTCAATATCTTACTCAGTATTTTAACGAGAAACAAATAGATGATTGAAAATGAAGTATTTAAGGTTATTATTTAATCAATTATGTGTTTGCATCATTTTTATCGTATATATATGAATTAATACCCATGGACGGAAAATTCACTAAAACGTGGAAAACGGCAAAATATTGCCTAATTCGATGATATTTTGTTTAAATCACATGAAGGAAAAGGGGATGATAAACGTCAAAAAATGGCTAAATTTGATGATTTTTCGTACGAAACAAAATGCAAGAAAACTTGCTTAAATGCAATATTATGCGAAATTCTGAGATTTGAAGGCCAAATCACATATCGTGATACTACATGAAATAGTATCGAAATATTGGTAAAAATGAATATATTTGCGTAATATCAAACTACATGATTAACGTGAAAAAGTCACTATTTTACCATATTTGAGGATTTTACCTTCAAATCATAGAGCGAGGTTTCGTATTATTTAGTTCCAAGAAAAGACATATGACAATGTTGTTTCCAATACAAATGATAAAAATCAATGTGTTTTCATTAGAATTAACTAAAATGTTCCTGATTTTCCGTTTATATTACCGATGGAAGATGTACAAGTAAAACCGCTCTATTCCGGCTGAAACGTCGATATATGCAATAAAAACAGAACTTCTCCCCTTTTCAATATCTTACTCAGTATTTTAACGAGAAACAAATAGTTGATTAAAATGAAGTATTTTAGGTTATTATCTAATCAATTATGTGTTTGCATCATTTTTATCGTATATATAATGAATTAATACCCATAGACTGAAAATTCACAAAAACGTGGAAAAACGGCAAAATATTGCCTAATTCGATGATATTTTGTTTAAACCAAATAAAGGAAAAGGGGATGATAAACGTCAAAATATTGCTAAATTCGATGATTTTTCGTACTAAACAAAATGCAAGAAAACTTGCTTAAAATGCAATATTATGCGAAATTCTGAGATTTGAAGGCCAAATCACATATCGTGATACTACATGAAATAGTATCGAAATATTGGTAAAAATGAATATATTTGCGTAATATCAAACTACATGATTAACGTGAAAAAGTCACTATTTTACCATATTTGAGGATTTTACCTTCAAATCATACAGCGAGGTTTCGTATTATTTAGTTCCAAGAAAAGACATATGACAATGTTGTTTCCAATACAAATGATAAAAAACAATGTGTTTTCATTAGAATTAACTATAATGTTCTTGATTTTCCGTTTATATTAACGAGGGAAGATGTAAACGTAAAACCGCTCTAATCCGGCTGAAACGTCGATATATGCAATAAAAACCGAACTTCTCCCCTTTTCAATATCTTAATCAGTATTTTAACTAGAAACAAATATATGAAAATATATGAAATATATGAAAAATATATTTTCAAATATATTGAAAATGATGTATTTAATGTTATTATCTAATCAATTATGTGTTTGCATCATTTTTATCGTATATATATATGAATTAATACCCATGGACGGAAAATTCACAAAAACGTGGAAAACGGCACAATATTGCCTAATTCGATGATATTTTGTTTAAATCACATGAAGGAAAAGGAGATGATAAACGTCAAAATATTGCTAAATTCGATGATTTTTCGTACGAAACAAAATGCAAGAAAACTTGCTTAAAATGCAATATTATGCGAAATTCTGAGATTTGAAGGCCAAATCACATATCGTGATCCTATATGAAATAGTATCGAAATATTGGTAAAAATGAATATATTTACGTAATATCAAACTACATGAAAAACGTGAAAAAAGTCACTATTTAAGCATATTTGAGGATTTTAACTTCAAATCATAGAGCGAGGTTTCGTATTATTTAGATCCAAGAAAAGACATATGACAATGTTGTTTCCAATACAAATGATAAAAATCAATGTGTTTTCATTAGAATTAACTAAAATGTTCCTGATTTTCCGTTTATATTACCGATGGAAGATGTACACGTAAAACCGCTCTATTCCGGCTGAAACGTCGATATATGCAATAAAAACAGAACGTCTCCCCTTTTCAATATCTTACTCAGTATTTTAACGAGAAACAAATAGTTGATTAAAATGAAGTATTTTAGGTTATTATCTAATCAATTATGTGTTTGCATCATTTTTATCGTATATATAATGAATTAATACCCATAGACTGAAAATTCACAAAAACGTGGAAAAACGGCAAAATATTGCCTAATTCGATGATATTTTGTTTAAACCAAATAAAGGAAAAGGGGATGATAAACGTCAAAATATTGCTAAATTCGATGATTTTTCGTACTAAACAAAATGCAAGAAAACTTGCTTAAAATGCAATATTATGCGAAATTCTGAGATTTGAAGGCCAAATCACATATCGTGATACTACATGAAATAGTATCGAAATATTGGTAAAAATGAATATATTTGCGTAATATCAAACTACATGATTAACGTGAAAAAGTCACTATTTTACCATATTTGAGGATTTTACCTTCAAATCATAGAGCGAGGTTTCGTATTATTTAGTTCCAAGAAAAGACATATGACAATGTTGTTTCCAATACAAATGATAAAAATCAATGTGTTTTCATTAGAATTAACTAAAATGTTCCTGATTTTCCGTTTATATTACCGATGGAAGATGTACACGTAAAACCACTCTAATCCGGCCGAAACGTCGATATATGCAATAAAAACCGAACTTCTCCCCTTTTCAATATCTTACTCAGTATTTTAACGAGAAACAAATAGTTGATTGAAAATGAAGTATTTAAGGTTATTATCTAATAAATTATTTGTTTGCATCATTTTTTTCGTATATATATGAATTAATACCCATGGACTGAAAATTCACAAAAACGTGGAAAACGGCAAAATATTGCCTAATTCGATGATATTTTATTTAAATCACATGAAGGAAAAGGGGATGATAAACGTCAAAATATTGGTAAATTCGATGATTTTTCGTACGAAACGAAATGCAAGAAATCTTGCTTAAAATGCAATATTATGCGAAATTCTGAGATTTGAAGGCCAAATCACCTATCGTGATACTACATGAAATAGTATCGAAATATTGGTAAAAATGAATATATGTGCGTAATATCAAACTACATGATTAACGTGGAAAAGTCACTATTTTACCATATTTGAGGTTTTTACCTTCAAATCATAGAGCGAGGTTTCGTATTATTTAGTTCCAAGAAAAGACATATGACAATGTTGTCTCCAATACAAATGATAAAAAACAATGTGTTTTCATTAGAATTAACTATAATGTTCTTGATTTTCCGTTTATATTAACGAGGGAAGATGTACACGTAAAACCGCTCTAATCCGGCTGAAACGTCGATATATAAAATAAAAACCGAACTTCTCCCCTTTTCAATATCTTACACAGTATTTTAACGAGAAACAAATAGATGATTGAAAATGAAGTATTTAAGGTTATTATCTAATCAATTATGTGTTTGCATCATTTTTATTGTATATATATGAAGTAATACCAATTTACTGAAAATTCACAAAAACGTGGAAAACGGCAAAATATTGCCTAATTCGATTATATTTTGTTTAAATCACACGAAGGAAAAGGGGATGATAAACGTCAAAATATTGCTAAATTCGATGATTTTTCGTACGAAACAAAATGCAAGAAAACTTGCTTAAAATGTTATATTATGCGAAATTCTGAGATTTGAAGGCCAAATCACATATCGTGATACTACATGAAATAGTATCGAAATATTGGTAAAAATGAATATATTTACGAAATATCAAACTACATGAAAAACGTGAAAAAAGTCCCTATTTAACCATATTTGAGGATTTTAACTTCAAATCATAGAGCGAGGTTTCGTATTATTTAGATCCAAGAAAAAACAATGTTGTTTCCAATACAAATGATAAAAATCAATGTGTTCATTAGAATTAACTAAAATGTTCCTGATTTTCCGTTTATATTACCGATGGAAGATGTACACGTAAAACCGCTCTAATCCGGCTGAAACGTCGATATATGCAATAAAAACCGAACTTCTCCCCTTTTCAATATCTTACTCAGTATTTTAACGAGAAACAAATAGATGATTGAAAATGAAGTATTTAAGGTTATTATTTAATCAATTATGTGTTTGCATCATTTTTATCGTATATATATGAATTAATACCCATGGACGGAAAATTCACTAAAACGTGGAAAACGGCAAAATATTGCCTAATTCGATGATATTTTGTTTAAATCACATGAAGGAAAAGGGGATGATAAACGTCAAAAAATGGCTAAATTTGATGATTTTTCGTACGAAACAAAATGCAAGAAAACTTGCTTAAATGCAATATTATGCGAAATTCTGAGATTTGAAGGCCAAATCACATATCGTGATACTACATGAAATAGTATCGAAATATTGGTAAAAATGAATATATTTGCGTAATATCAAACTACATGATTAACGTGAAAAAGTCACTATTTTACCATATTTGAGGATTTTACCTTCAAATCATAGAGCGAGGTTTCGAATTATTTAGTTCCAAGAAAAGACATATGACAATGTTGTTTCCAATACAAATGATAAAAATCAATGTGTTTTCATTAGAATTAACTAAAATGTTCCTGATTTTCCGTTTATATTACCGATGGAAGATGTACACTTAAAACCACTCTAATCCGGCCGAAACGTCGATATATGCAATAAAAACCGAACTTCTCCCCTTTTCAATATCTTACTCAGTATTTTAACGAGAAACAAATAGTTGATTGAAAATTAAGTATTTAAGGTTATTATCTAATAAATTATTTGTTTGCATCATTTTTTTCGTATATATATGAATTAATACCCATGGACTGAAAATTCACAAAAACGTGGAAAACGGCAAAATATTGCCTAATTCGATGATATTTTATTTAAATCACATGAAGGAAAAGGGGATGATAAACGTCAAAATATTGGTAAATTCGATGATTTTTCGTACGAAACGAAATGCAAGAAATCTTGCTTAAAATGCAATATTATGCGAAATTCTGAGATTTGAAGGCCAAATCACCTATCGTGATACTACATGAAATAGTATCGAAATATTGGTAGAAATGAATATATGTGCGTAATATCAAACTACATGATTAACGTGGAAAAGTCACTATTTTACCATATTTGAGGTTTTTACCTTCAAATCATAGAGCGAGGTTTCGTATTATTTAGTTCCAAGAAAAGACATATGACAATGTTGTCTCCAATACAAATGATAAAAAACAATGTGTTTTCATTAGAATTAACTATAATGTTCTTGATTTTCCGTTTATATTAACGAGGGAAGATGTACACATAAAACCGCTCTAATCCGGCTGAAACGTCGATATATAAAATATAAACCGAACTTCTCCCCTTTTCAATATCTTACACAGTATTTTAACGAGAAACAAATAGATGATTGAAAATGAAGAATTTAAGGTTATTATCTAATCAATTATGTGTTTGCATCATTTTTATTGTATATATATGAAGTAATACCAATGGACTGAAAATTCACAAAAACGTGGAAAACGGCAAAATATTGCCTAATTCGATTATATTTTGTTTAAATCACACGAAGGAAAAGGGGATGATAAACGTCAAAATATTGCTAAATTCGATGATTTTTCGTACGAAACAAAATGCAAGAAAACTTGCTTAAAATGTTATATTATGCGAAATTCTGAGATTTGAAGGCCAAATCACATATCGTGATACTACATGAAATAGTATCGAAATATTGGTAAAAATGAATATATTTACGAAATATCAAACTACATGAAAAACGTGAAAAAAGTCCCTATTTAACCATATTTGAGGATTTTAACTTCAAATCATAGAGCGAGGTTTCGTATTATTTAGATCCAAGAAAAAACAATGTTGTTTCCAATACAAATGATTAAAAATCAATGTGTTCATTAGAATTAACTAAAATGTTCCTGATTTTCCGTTTATATTACCGATGGAAGATGTACACGTAAAACCGCTCTAATCCGGCTGAAACGTCGATATATGCAATAAAAACCGAACTTCTCCCCTTTTCAATATCTTACTCAGTATTTTAACGAGAAACAAATAGATGATTGAAAATGAAGTATTTAAGGTTATTATTTAATCAATTATGTGTTTGCATCATTTTTATCGTATATATATGAATTAATACCCATGGACGGAAAATTCACTAAAACGTGGAAAACGGCACAATATTGCCTAATTCGATGATATTTTGTTTAAATCACATGAAGGAAAAGGAGATGATAAACGTCAAAATATTGCTAAATTCGATGATTTTTCGTACGAAACAAAATGCAAGAAAACTTGCTTAAAATGCAATATTATGCGAAATTCTGAGATTTGAAGGCCAAATCACATATCGTGATACTACATGAAATAGTATCGAAATATTGGTAAAAATGAATATATATACGTAATATCAAACTACATGAAAAACGTGAAAAAAAGTCACTATTTTACCATATTTGAGGATTTTAACTTCAAATCATAGAGCGAGGTTTCGTATTATTTAGATCCAAGAAAAGACATATGACAATGTTGCTTCCAATACAAATGATAAAAATCAATGTGTTTTCATTAGAATTAACTAAAATGTTCCTGATTTTCCGTTTATATTACCGATGGAAGATGTACAAGTAAAACCGCTCTATTCCGGCTGAAACGTCGATATATGCAATAAAAACAGAACTTCTCCCCTTTTCAATATCTTACTCAGTATTTTAACGAGAAACAAATAGTTGATTAAAATGAAGTATTTTAGGTTATTATCTAATCAATTATGTGTTTGCATCATTTTTATCGTATATATAATGAATTAATACCCATAGACTGAAAATTCACAAAAACGTGGAAAAACGGCAAAATATTGCCTAATTCGATGATATTTTGTTTAAACCAAATAAAGGAAAAGGGGATGATAAACGTCAAAATATTGCTAAATTCGATGATTTTTCGTACTAAACAAAATGCAAGAAAACTTGCTTAAAATGCAATATTATGCGAAATTCTGAGATTTGAAGGCCAAATCACATATCGTGATACTACATGAAATAGTATCGAAATATTGGTAAAAATGAATATATTTGCGTAATATCAAAGTACATGATTAACGTGAAAAAGTCACTATTTTACCATATTTGAGGATTTTACCTTCAAATCATAGAGCGAGGTTTCGTATTATTTAGTTCCAAGAAAAGACATATGACAATGTTGTTTCCAATACAAATGATAAAAAACAATGTGTTTTCATTAGAATTAACTATAATGTTCTTGATTTTCCGTTTATATTAACGAGGGAAGATGTAAACGTAAAACCGCTCTAATCCGGCTGAAACGTCGATATATGCAATAAAAACCGAACTTCTCCCCTTTTCAATATCTTAATCAGTATTTTAACTAGAAACAAATATATGAAAATATATGAAATATATGAAAAATATATTTTCAAATATATTGAAAATGATGTATTTAAGGTTATTATCTAATCAATTATGTGTTTGCATCATTTTTATCGTATATATATATGAATTAATACCCATGGACGGAAAATTCACAAAAACGTGGAAAACGGCACAATATTGCCTAATTCGATGATATTTTGTTTAAATCACATGAAGGAAAAGGAGATGATAAACGTCAAAATATTGCTAAATTCGATGATTTTTCGTACGAAACAAAATGCAAGAAAACTTGCTTAAAATGCAATATTATGCGAAATTCTGAGATTTGAAGGCCAAATCACATATCGTGATCCTATATGAAATAGTATCGAAATATTGGTAAAAATGAATATATTTACGTAATATCAAACTACATGAAAAACGTGAAAAAAGTCACTATTTAAGCATATTTGAGGATTTTAACTTCAAATCATAGAGCGAGGTTTCGTATTATTTAGATCCAAGAAAAGACATATGACAATGTTGTTTCCAATACAAATGATAAAAATCAATGTGTTTTCATTAGAATTAACTAAAATGTTCCTGATTTTCCGTTTATATTACCGATGGAAGATGTACACGTAAAACCGCTCTATTCCGGCTGAAACGTCGATATATGCAATAAAAACAGAACTTCTCCCCTTTTCAATATCTTACTCAGTATTTTAACGAGAAACAAATAGTTGATTAAAATGAAGTATTTTAGGTTATTATCTAATCAATTATGTGTTTGCATCATTTTTATCGTATATATAATGAATTAATACCCATAGACTGAAAATTCACAAAAACGTGGAAAAACGGCAAAATATTGCCTAATTCGATGATATTTTGTTTAAACCAAATAAAGGAAAAGGGGATGATAAACGTCAAAATATTGCTAAATTCGATGATTTTTCGTACTAAACAAAATGCAAGAAAACTTGCTTAAAATGCAATATTATGCGAAATTCTGAGATTTGAAGGCCAAATCACATATCGTGATACTACATGAAATAGTATCGAAATATTGGTAAAAATGAATATATTTGCGTAATATCAAACTACATGATTAACGTGAAAAAGTCACTATTTTACCATATTTGAGGATTTTACCTTCAAATCATAGAGCGAGGTTTCGTATTATTTAGTTCCAAGAAAAGACATATGACAATGTTGTTTCCAATACAAATGATAAAAATCAATGTGTTTTCATTAGAATTAACTAAAATGTTCCTGATTTTCCGTTTATATTACCGATGGAAGATGTACACGTAAAACCACTCTAATCCGGCCGAAACGTCGATATATGCAATAAAAACCGAACTTCTCCCCTTTTCAATATCTTACTCAGTATTTTAACGAGAAACAAATAGTTGATTGAAAATGAAGTATTTAAGGTTATTATCTAATAAATTATTTGTTTGCATCATTTTTTTCGTATATATATGAATTAATACCCATGGACTGAAAATTCACAAAAACGTGGAAAACGGCAAAATATTGCCTAATTCGATGATATTTTATTTAAATCACATGAAGGAAAAGGGGATGATAAACGTCAAAATATTGGTAAATTCGATGATTTTTCGTACGAAACGAAATGCAAGAAATCTTGCTTAAAATGCAATATTATGCGAAATTCTGAGATTTGAAGGCCAAATCACCTATCGTTATACTACATGAAATAGTATCGAAATATTGGTAAAAATGAATATATGTGCGTAATATCAAACTACATGATTAACGTGGAAAAGTCACTATTTTACCATATTTGAGGTTTTTACCTTCAAATCATAGAGCGAGGTTTCGTATTATTTAGTTCCAAGAAAAGACATATGACAATGTTGTCTCCAATACAAATGATAAAAAACAATGTGTTTTCATTAGAATTAACTATAATGTTCTTGATTTTCCGTTTATATTAACGAGGGAAGATGTACACGTAAAACCGCTCTAATCCGGCTGAAACGTCGATATATAAAATAAAAACCGAACTTCTCCCCTTTTCAATATCTTACACAGTATTTTAACGAGAAACAAATAGATGATTGAAAATGAAGTATTTAAGGTTATTATCTAATCAATTATGTGTTTGCATCATTTTTATTGTATATATATGAAGTAATACCAATGGACTGAAAATTCACAAAAACGTGGAAAACGGCAAAATATTGCCTAATTCGATTATATTTTGTTTAAATCACACGAAGGAAAAGGGGATGATAAACGTCAAAATATTGCTAAATTCGATGATTTTTCGTACGAAACAAAATGCAAGAAAACTTGCTTAAAATGTTATATTATGCGAAATTCTGAGATTTGAAGGCCAAATCACATATCGTGATACTACATGAAATAGTATCGAAATATTGGTAAAAATGAATATATTTACGAAATATCAAACTACATGAAAAACGTGAAAAAAGTCCCTATTTAACCATATTTGAGGATTTTAACTTCAAATCATAGAGCGAGGTTTCGTATTATTTAGATCCAAGAAAAAACAATGTTGTTTCCAATACAAATGATAAAAATCAATGTGTTCATTAGAATTAACTAAAATGTTCCTGATTTTCCGTTTATATTACCGATGGAAGATGTACACGTAAAACCGCTCTAATCCGGCTGAAACGTCGATATATGCAATAAAAACCGAACTTCTCCCCTTTTCAATATCTTACTCAGTATTTTAACGAGAAACAAATAGATGATTGAAAATGAAGTATTTAAGGTTATTATTTAATCAATTATGTGTTTGCATCATTTTTATCGTATATATATGAATTAATACCCATGGACGGAAAATTCACTAAAACGTGGAAAACGGAAAAATATTGCCTAATTCGATGATATTTTGTTTAAATCACATGAAGGAAAAGGAGATGATAAACGTCAAAATATTGCTAAATTTGATGATTTTTCGTATGAAACAAAATGCAAGAAAACTTGCTTAAAATGCAATATTATGCGAAATTCTGAGATTTGAAGGCCAAATCACATATCGTGATACTACATGAAATAGTATCGAAATATTGGTAAAAATGAATATATTTGCGTAATATCAAACTACATGATTAACGTGAAAAAGTCACTATTTTACCATATTTGAGGATTTTACCTTCAAATCATAGAGCGAGGTTTCGTATTATTTAGTTCCAAGAAAAGACATATGACAATGTTGTTTCCAATACAAATGATAAAAAACAATGTGTTTTCATTAGAATTAACTATAATGTTCTTGATTTTCCGTTTATATTAACGCGGGAAGATGTAAACGTAAAACCGCTCTAATCCGGCAGAAACGTCGATATATGCAATAAAAACCGAACTTCTCTCCTTTTCAATATCTTAATCAGTATTTTAACGAGAAACAAATATATGAAAATATATGAAATATATGAAAAATTTATTTTCAAATATATTGAAAATGAAGTATTTAAGGTTATTATCTAATCAATTATGTGTTTGCATCATTTTTATCGTATATATATATATATGAATTAATACCCATGGACGGAAAATTCACAAAAACGTGGAAAACGGCACAATATTGCCTAATTCGATGATATTTTGTTTAAATCACATGAAGGAAAAGGAGATGATAAACGTCAAAATATTGCTAAATTCGATGATTTTTCGTACGAAACAAAATGCAAGAAAACTTGCTTAAAATGTTATATTATGCGAAATTCTGAGATTTGAAAGCCAAATCACATATCGTGATACTACATGAAATAGTATCGAAATATTGGTAAAAATGAATATATTTGCGTAATATCAAACTACATGATTAACGTGAAAAAGTCACTATTTTACCATATTTGAGGATTTTACCTTCAAATCATAGAGCGAGGTTTCGTATTATTTAGTTCCAAGAAAAGACATATGACAATGTTGTTTCCAATACAAATGATAAAAATCAATGTGTTTTCATTAGAATTAACTAAAATGTTCCTGATTTTCCGTTTATATTACCGATGGAAGATGTACACGTAAAACCGCTCTATTCCGGCTGAAACGTCGATATATGCAAAAAAAACAGAACTTCTCCCCTTTTCAATATCTTACTCAGTATTTTAACGAGAAACAAATAGTTGATTAAAATGAAGTATTTTAGGTTATTATCTAATCAATTATGTGTTTGCATCATTTTTATCGTATATATAATGAATTAATACCCATAGACTGAAAATTCACAAAAACGTGGAAAAAACGGCAAAATATTGCCTAATTCGATGATATTTTGTTTAAACCAAATAAAGGAAAAGGGGATGATAAACGTCAAAATATTGCTAAATTCGATGATTTTTCGTACTAAACAAAATGCAAGAAAACTTGCTTAAAATGCAATATTATGCGAAATTCTGAGATTTGAAGGCCAAATCACATATCGTGATACTACATGAAATAGTATCGAAATATTGGTAAAAATGAATATATTTGCGTAATATCAAACTACATGATTAACGTGAAAAAGTCACTATTTTACCATATTTGAGGATTTTACCTTCAAATCATAGAGCGAGGTTTCGTATTATTTAGTTCCAAGAAAAGACATATGACAATGTTGTTTCCAATACAAATGATAAAAAACAATGTGTTTTCATTAGAATTAACTATAATGTTCTTGATTTTCCGTTTATATTAACGAGGGAACATGTAAACGTAAAACCGCTCTAATCCGGCTGAAACGTCGATATATGCAATAAAAACCGAACTTCTCCCCTTTTCAATATCTTAATCAGTATTTTAACGAGAAACAAATATATGAAAATATATGAAATATATGAAAAATATATTTTCAAATATATTGAAAATGATGTATTTAAGGTTATTATCTAATCAATTATGTGTTTGCATCATTTTTATCGTATATATATATGAATTAATACCCATGGACGGAAAATTCACAAAAACGTGGAAAACGGCACAATATTGCCTAATTCGATGATATTTTGTTTAAATCACATGAAGGAAAAGGAGATGATAAACGTCAAAATATTGTTAAATTCGATGATTTTTCGTACGAAACAAAATGCAAGAAAACTTGCTTAAAATGCAATATTATGCGAAATTCTGAGATTTGAAGGCGAAATCACATATCGTGATCCTATATGAAATAGTATCGAAATATTGGTAAAAATGAATATATTTACGTAATATCAAACTACATGAAAAACGTGAAAAAAGTCACTATTTAAGCATATTTGAGGATTTTAACTTCAAATCATAGAGCGAGGTTTCGTATTATTTAGATCCAAGAAAAGACATATGACAATGTTGTTTCCAATACAAATGATAAAAATCAATGTGTTTTCATTAGAATTAACTAAAATGTTCCTGATTTTCCGTTTATATTACCGATGGAAGATGTACACGTAAAACCGCTCTATTCCGGCTGAAACGTCGATATATGCAATAAAAACAGAACTTCTTCCCTTTTCAATATCTTACTCAGTATTTTAACGAGAAACAAATAGTTGATTAAAATGAAGTATATTAGGTTATTATCTAATCAATTATGTGTTTGCATCATTTTTATCGTATATATAATGAATTAATACCCATAGACTGAAAATTCACAAAAACGTGGAAAAACGGCAAAATATTGCCTAATTCGATGATATTTTGTTTAAACCAAATAAAGGAAAAGGGGATGATAAACGTCAAAATATTGCTAAATTCGATGATTTTTCCTACGAAACAAAATGCAAGAAAACTTGCTTAAAATGTTATATTATGCGAAATTCTGAGATTTGAAGGCCAAATCACATATAGTGATACTACATGAAATAGTATCGAAATATTGGTAAAAATGAATATATTTACGAAATATCAAACTACATGAAAAACGTGAAAAAAGTCCCTATTTAACCATATTTGAGGATTTTAACTTCAAATCATAGAGCGAGGTTTCGTATTATTTAGATCCAAGAAAAAACAATGTTGTTTCCAATACAAATGATAAAAATCAATGTGTTCATTAGAATTAACTAAAATGTTCCTGATTTTCCGTTTATATTACCGATGGAAGATGTACACGTAAAACCGCTCTAATCCGGCTGAAACGTCGATATATGCAATAAAAACCGAACTTCTCCCCTTTTCAATATCTTACTCAGTATTTTAACGAGAAACAAATAGATGATTGAAAATGAAGTATTTAAGGTTATTATTTAATCAATTATGTGTTTGCATCATTTTTATCGTATATATATGAATTAATACCCATGGACGGAAAATTCACTAAAACGTGGAAAACGGAAAAATATTGCCTAACTCGATGATATTTTGTTTAAATCACATGAAGGAAAAGGAGATGATAAACGTCAAAATATTGCTAAATTTGATGATTTTTCGTATGAAACAAAATGCAAGAAAACTTGCTTAAAATGCAATATTATGCGAAATTCTGAGATTTGAAGGCCAAATCACATATCGTGATACTACATGAAATAGTATCGAAATATTGGTAAAAATGAATATATTTGCGTAATATCAAACTACATGATTAACGTGAAAAAGTCACTATTTTACCATATTTGAGGATTTTACCTTCAAATCATAGAGCGAGGTTTCGTATTATTTAGTTCCAAGAAAAGACATATGACAATGTTGTTTCCAATACAAATGATAAAAAACAATGTGTTTTCATTAGAATTAACTATAATGTTCTTGATTTTCCGTTTATATTAACGAGGGAAGATGTAAACGTAAAACCGCTCTAATCCGGCAGAAACGTCGATATATGCAATAAAAACCGAACTTCTCTCCTTTTCAATATCTTAATCAGTATTTTAACGAGAAACAAATATATGAAAATATATGAAATATATGAAAAATTTATTTGCAAATATATTGAAAATGAAGTATTTAAGGTTATTATCTAATCAATTATGTGTTTGCATCATTTTTATCGTATATATATATATATGAATTAATACCCATGGACGGAAAATTCACAAAAACGTGGAAAACGGCACAATATTGCCTAATTCGATGATATTTTGTTTAAATCACATGAAGGAAAAGGAGATGATAAACGTCAAAATATTGCTAAATTCGATGATTTTTCGTACGAAACAAAATGCAAGAAAACTTGCTTAAAATGCAATATTATGCGAAATTCTGAGATTTGAAGGCCAAATCACATATCGTGATACTACATGAAATAGTATCGAAATATTGGTAAAAATGAATATATATACGTAATATCAAACTACATGAAAAACGTGAAAAAAGTCACTATTTAAGCATATTTGAGGATTTTAACTTCAAATCATAGAGCGAGGTTTCGTATTATTTAGATCCAAGAAAAGACATATGACAATGTTGTTTCCAATACAAATGATAAAAATCAATGTGTTTTCATTAGAATTAACTAAAATGTTCCTGATTTTCCGTTTATATTACCGATGGAAGATGTACACGTAAAACCGCTCTATTCCGGCTGAAACGTCGATATATGCAATAAAAACAGAACTTCTCCCCTTTTCAATATCTTACTCAGTATTTTAACGAGAAACAAATAGTTGATTAAAATGAAGTATTTTAGGTTATTATCTAATCAATTATGTGTTTGCATCATTTTTATCGTATATATAATGAATTAATACCCATAGACTGAAAATTCACAAAAACGTGGAAAAACGGCAAAATATTGCCTAATTCGATGATATTTTGTTTAAACCAAATAAAGGAAAAGGGGATGATAAACGTCAAAATATTGCTAAATTCGATGATTTTTCGTACTAAACAAAATGCAAGAAAACTTGCTTAAAATGCAATATTATGCGAAATTCTGAGATTTGAAGGCCAAATCACATATCGTGATACTACATGAAATAGTATCGAAATATTGGTAAAAATGAATATATGTGCGTAATATCAAACTACATGAATAACGTGGAAAAGTCACTATTTTACCATATTTGAGGTTTTTACCTTCAAATCATAGAGCGAGGTTTCGTATTATTTAGATCCAAGAAAAAACAATGTTGTTTCCAATACAAATGATAAAAATCAATGTGTTCATTAGAATTAACTAAAATGTTCCTGATTTTCCGTTTATATTACCGATGGAAGATGTACACGTAAAACCGCTCTAATCCGGCTGAAACGTCGATATATGCAATAAAAACCGAACTTCTCCCCTTTTCAATATCTTACTCAGTATTTTAACGAGAAACAAATAGATGATTGAAAATGAAGTATTTAAGGTTATTATTTAATCAATTATGTGTTTGCATCATTTTTATCGTATATATATGAATTAATACCCATGGACGGAAAATTCACTAAAACGTGGAAAACGGAAAAATATTGCCTAATTCGATGATATTTTGTTTAAATCACATGAAGGAAAAGGAGATGATAAACGTCAAAATATTGCTAAATTCGATGATTTTTCGTACGAAACAAAATGCAAGAAAACTTGCTTAAAATGCAATATTATGCGAAATTCTGAGATTTGAAGGCCAAATCACATATCGTGATACTACATGAAATAGTATCGAAATATTGGTAAAAATGAATATATATACGTAATATCAAACTACATGAAAAACGTGAAAAAAAGTCACTATTTTACCATATTTGAGGATTTTAACTTCAAATCATAGAGCGAGGTTTCGTATTATTTAGATCCAAGAAAAGACATATGACAATGTTGCTTCCAATACAAATGTTAAAAATCAATGTGTTTTCATTAGAATTAACTAAAATGTTCCTGATTTTCCGTTTATATTACCGATGGAAGATGTACACATAAAACCGCTCTAATCCGGCTGAAACGTCGATATATAAAATAAAAACCGAACTTCTCCCCTTTTCAATATCTTACACAGTATTTTAACGAGAAACAAATAGATGATTGAAAATGAAGTATTTAAGGTTATTATCTAATCAATTATGTGTTTGCATCATTTTTATCGTATATATATGAAGTAATACCAATGGACTGAAAATTCACAAAAACGTGGAGAACGGCAAAGTATTGCCTAATTCGATGATATTTTGTTTAAATCGCACGAAGGAAAAGGGGATGATAAACGTCAAAATATTGCTAAATTTGATGATTTTTCGTACGAAACAAAATGCAAGAAAACTTGCCTAAAATGTAATATTATGCGAAATTCTGAGATTTGAAGGCCAAATCACATATCGTGATACTACATGAAATAGTATCGAAATATTGGTAAAAATGAATATATTTGCGTAATATCAAACTACATGATTAACGTGAAAAAGTCACTAGTTTACCATATTTGAGGATTTTACCTTCAAATCATAGAGCGAGGTTTCGTATTATTTAGTTCCAAGAAAAGACATATGACAATGTTGTTTCCAATACAAATGATAAAAAACAATGTGTTTTCATTAGAATTAACTATAATGTTCTTGATTTTCCGTTTATATTAACGAGGGAAGATGTACACGTAAAACCGCTCTAATCCGGCTGAAACGTCGATATATGCAATAAAAACCGAACTTCTCTCCTTTTCAATATCTTACTCAGTATTTTAACGAGAAACAAATAGATGATTGAAAATGAAGTATTTAAGGTTATTATCTAATCAATTATGTGTTTGGATCATTTTTATCGTATATATATGAAGTAATACCCATGGACTGAAATTTCACAAAAACGTGGAAAACGGCAAAATATTGCCTATTTCGATGATATTTTGTTTAAATCACATGAAGGAAAAGGGGATGATAAACGACAAAATATGGCTAAATTTGATGATTTTTCGTACGAAACAAAATGCAAGAAAACTTGCTTAAATGCAATATTATGCGAAATTCTGAGATTTGAAGGCCAAATCACATATCGTGATACTACATGAAATAGTATCGAAATATTGGTAAAAATGAATATATTTGCGTAATATCAAACTACATGATTAACGTGAAAAAGTCACTATTTTACCATATTTGAGGATTTTACCTTCAAATCATAGAGCGAAGTTTCGTATTATTTAGTTCCAAGAAAAGACATATGACAATGTTGTTTCCAATACAAATGATAAAAAACAATGTGTTTTCATTAGAATTAACTATAATGTTCTTGATTTTCCGTTTATATTAACGAGGGAAGATGTACACGTAAAACCGCTCTAATCCGGCTGAAACGTCGATATATGCAATAAAAACCGAACTTCTCTCCTTTTCAATATCTTACTCAGTATTTTAACGAGAAACAAATAGATGATTGAAAATGAAGTATTTAAGGTTATTATCTAATCAATTATGTGTTTGCATCATTTTTATCGTATATATATGAAGTAATACCCATGGACTGAAATTTCACAAAAACGTGGAAAACGGCAAAATATTGCCTAATTCGATGATATTTTGTTTAAATCACATGAAGGAAAAGGGGATGATAAACGTCAAAATATTGCTAAATTCGATGATTTTTCGTACGAAACAAAATGCAAGAAAACTTGCTTAAAATGCAATATTATGCGAAATTCTGAGATTTGAAGGCCAAATCACATATCGTGATACTACATGAAATAGTATCGAAATATTGGTAAAAATGAATATATTTACGTAATATCAAACTACATGAAAAACGTGAAAAAAGTCACTATTTAACCATATTTGAGGATTTTAACTTCAAATCATAGAGCGAGGTTTCGTATTATTTAGATCCAAGAAAAGACATATGACAATGTTGTTTCCAATACAAATGATAAAAATCAATGTGTTTTCATTAGAATTAACTAAAATGTTCCTGATTTTCCGTTTATATTACCGATGGAAGATGTACACGTAAAACCACTCTAAGCCGGCTGAAACGTCGATATATGCAATAAAAACCGAACTTCTCCCCTTTTCAATATCTTACTCAGAATTTTAACGAGAAACAAATAGTTGATTGAAAATGAAGAATTTAAGGTTATTATCTAATAAATTATGTGTTTGCATCATTTTTTTCGTATATATATGAATTAATACCCATGGACTGAAAATTCACAAAAACGTGGAAAACGGCAAAATATTGCCTAATTCGATGATATTTTATTTAAATCACATGAAGGAAAAGGGGATGATAAACGTCAAAATATTGGTAAATTCGATGATTTTTCGTTCGAAACAAAATGCAAGAAAACTTGCTTAAAATGCAATATTATGCGAAATTCTGAGATTTGAAGGCCAAATCACCTATCGTGATACTACATGAAATAGTATCGAAATATTGGTAGAAATGAATATATGTGCATAATATCAAACTAGATGATTAACGTGGAAAAGTCACTATTTTACCATATTTGAGGATTTTACCTTCAAATCATAGAGCGAGGTTTCGTATTATTTAGTTCCAAGAAAAGACATATGACAATGTTGTCTCCAATACAAATGATAAAAATCAATGTGTTTTCATTAGAATTAACTATAATGTTCTTGATTTTCCGTTTATATTAACGAGGGAAGATGTACACGTATAACCGCTCTAATCCGGCTGAAACGTCGATATATGCAATAAAAACCGAACTTCTCCCCTTTTCAATATCTTACTCAGAATTTTAACGAGAAACAAATAGTTGATTGAAAATGAAGTATTTAAGGTTATTATCTAAAAAATTATGTGTTTGCATCATTTTTATCGTATATATATGAATTAATACCCATGGACTGATAATTCACAAAAAGTGGAAAACGGGAAAATATTGCGTAATTCGATGATATTTTATTTAAATCACGTGAAGGAAAAGGGGATGATAAACGTCAAAATATTGGTAAATTCGATGATTTTTTGTACGAAACAAAATGCAAGAAAACTTGCTTAAAATGCAATATTATGCGAAATTCTGAGATTTGAAGGCCAAATCACATATCGTGATCCTATATGAAATAGTATCGAAATATTGGTAAAAATGAATATATTTACGTAATATCAAACTACATGAAAAACGTGAAAAAAGTCACTATTTAAGCATATTTGAGGATTTTAACTTCAAATCATAGAGCGAGGTTTCGTATTATTTAGATCCAAGAAAAGACATATGACAATGTTGTTTCCAATACAAATGATAAAAATCAATGTGTTTTCATTAGAATTAACTAAAATGTTCCTGATTTTCCGTTTATATTACCGATGGAAGATGTACACGAAAAACCGCTCTAATCCGGCTGAAACGTCGATATATAAAATAAAAACCGAACTTCTCCCCTTTTCAATATCTTACACAGTATTTTAACGAGAAACAAATAGATGATTGAAAATGAAGTATTTGAGGTTATTATCTAATCAATTATGTGTTTGCATCATTTTTATCGTATATATATGAAGTAATACCAATGGACTGAAAATTCACAAAAACGTGGGAAACGGCAAAATATTGCCTAATTCGATGATATTTTGTTTAAATCACATGAAGGAAAAGGGGATGATAAACGTCAAAATATTAGTAAATTCGATGATTTTTTGTACGAAACAAAATGCAAGAAAACTTGCTTAAAATGCAATATTATGCGAAATTCTGAGATTTGAAGGCCAAATCACCTATCGTGATACTACATGAAACAGTATCGAAATATTGGTAAAAATGATTATATGTGCGTAATATCAAACTACATGAATAACGTGGAAAATCACTATTTTACCATATTTGAGGATTTTACCTTCAAATCATAGAGCGAAGTTTCGTATTATTTAGTTCCAAGAAAAGACATATGACAATGTTGTTTCCAATACAAATGATAAAAATCAATGTGTTTTCATTAGAATTAACTAAAATGTTCCTGATTTTCCGTTTATATTACCGATGGAAGATGTACACGTAAAACCACTCTAAGCCGGCTGAAACGTCGATATATGCAATAAAAACCGAACTTCTCCCCTTTTCAATATCTTACTCAGAATTTTAACGAGAAACAAATAGTTGATTGAAAATGAAGAATTTAAGGTTATTATCTAATAAATTATGTGTTTGCATCATTTTTACGTATATATATGAATTAATACCCATGGACTGAAAATTCACAAAAACGTGGAAAACGGCAAAATATTGCCTAATTCGATGATATTTTATTGAAATCACATGAAGGAAAAGGGGATGATAAACGTCAAAATATTGGTAAATTCGATGATTTTTCGTTCGAAACAAAATGCAAGAAAACTTGCTTAAAATGCAATATTATGCGAAATTCTGAGATTTGAAGGCCAAATCACCTATCGTGATACTACATGAAATAGTATCGAAATATTGGTAGAAATGAATGTATGTGCGTAATATCAAACTAGATGATTAACGTGGAAAAGTCACTATTTTACCATATTTGAGGATTTTACCTTCAAATCATAGAGCGAGGTTTCGTATTATTTAGTTCCAAGAAAAGACATATGACAATGTTGTCTCCAATACAAATGATAAAAATCAATGTGTTTTCATTAGAATTAACTATAATGTTCTTGATTTTCCGTTTATATTAACGAGGGAAGATGTACACGTATAACCGCTCTAATCCGGCTGAAACGTCGATATATGCAATAAAAACCGAACTTCTCCCCTTTTCAATATCTTACTCAGAATTTTAACGAGAAACAAATAGTTGATTGAAAATGAAGTATTTAAGGTTATTATCTAAAAAATTATGTGTTTGCATCATTTTTATCGTATATATATGAATTAATACCCATGGACTGATAATTCACAAAAACGTGGAAAACGGGAAAATATTGCCTAATTCGATGATATTTTATTTAAATCACATGAAGGAAAAGGGGATGATAAACGTCAAAATATTGGTAAATTCGATGATTTTTTGTACGAAACAAAATGCAAGAAAACTTGCTTAAAATGCAATATTATGCGAAATTCTGAGATTTGAAGGCCAAATCACATATCGTTATCCTATATGAAATAGTATCGAAATATTGGTAAAAATGAATATATTTACGTAATATCAAACTACATGAAAAACGTGAAAAAAGTCACTATTTAAGCATATTTGAGGATTTTAACTTCAAATCATAGAGCGAGGTTTCGTATTATTTAGATCCAAGAAAAGACATATGACAATGTTGTTTCCAATACAAATGATAAAAATCAATGTGTTTTCATTAGAATTAACTAAAATGTTCCTGATTTTCCGTTTATATTACCGATGGAAGATGTACACGTAAAACCGCTCTATTCCGGCTGAAACGTCGATATATGCAATAAAAACCGAACTTCTCCCCTTTTCAATATCTTACTCAGTATTTTAACGAGAAACAAATAGTTGATTAAAATGAAGTATTTTAGGTTATTATCTAATCAATTATGTGTTTGCATAATTTTTATCGTATATATAATGAATTAATTCCCATAGACTGAAAATTCACAAAAACGTGGAAAAACGGCAAAATATTGCCTAATTCAATGATATTTTGTTTAAACCAAATAAAGGAAAAGGGGATGATAAACGTCAAAATATTGCTAAATTCGATGATTTTTCGTACTAAACAAAATGCAAGAAAACTTGCTTAAAATGCAATATTATGCGAAATTCTGAGATTTGAAGGCCAAATCACATATCGTGATACTACATGAAATAGTATCGAAATATTGGTGAAAATGAATATATTTGCGTAATATCAAACTACATGATTAACGTGAAAAAGTCACTATTTTACCATATTTGAGGATTTTACCTTCAAATCATAGAGCGAGGTTTCGTATTATTTAGTTCCAAGAAAAGACATATGACAATGTTGTTTCCAATACAAATGATAAAAAACAATGTGTTTTCATTAGAATTAACTATAATGTTCTTGATTTTCCGTTTATATTAACGAGGGAAGATGTAAACGTAAAACCGCTCTAATCCGGCTGAAACGTCGATATATGCAATAAAAACCGAACTTCTCCCCTTTTCAATATCTTAATCAGTATTTTAACGAGAAACAAATATATGAAAATATATGAAATATATGAAAAATATATTTTCAAATATATTGAAAATGAAGTATTTAAGGTTATTATCTAATCAATTATGTGTTTGCATCATTTTTATCGTATATATATATGAATTAATACCCATGGACGGAAAATTCACAAAAACGTGGAAAACGGCACAATATTGCCTAATTCGATGATATTTTGTTTAAATCACATGAAGGAAAAGGAGATGATAAACGTCAAAATATTGCTAAATTCGATGATTTTTCGTACGAAACAAAATACAAGAAAACTTGCTTAAAATGCAATATTATGCGAAATTCTGAGATTTGAAGGCCAAATCACATATCGTGATCCTATATGAAATAGTATCGAAATATTGGTAAAAATGAATATATTTACGTAATATCAAACTACATGAAAAACGTGAAAAAAGTCACTATTTAAGCATATTTGAGGATTTTAACTTCAAATCATAGAGCGAGGTTTCGTATTATTTAGATCCAAGAAAAGACATATGACAATGTTGTTTCCAATACAAATGATAAAAATCAATATGTTTTCATTAGAATTAACTAAAATGTTCTTGATTTTCCGTTTATATTACCGAAGGAAGATGTACACGTAAAACCGCTCTAATCCGGCTGAAACGTCGATATATGCAATAAAAACCGAACTTCTCTCCTTTTCAATATCTTACTCAGTATTTTAACGAGAAACAAACAGATGATTGAAAATTATCGTATTTAATTATCAATTATTTAAGGTTATTATCTAATCAATTATGTGTTTGCATCATTTTTATCGTATATATATGAAGTAATACCCATGGACTGAAATTTCACAAAAACGTGGAAAACGGCAAAATATTGCCTAATTCGATGATATTTTGTTTAAATCACATGAAGGAAAAGGGGATGATAAACGTCAAAATATTGCTAAATTTGATGATTTTTCGTACGAAACAAAATGCAAGAAAACTTGCTTAAATGCAATATTATGCGAAATTCTGAGATTTGAAGGCCAAATCACATATCGTGATACTACATGAAATAGTATCGAAATATTGGTAAAAATGAATATATTTGCGTAATATCAAACTACATGATTAACGTGAAAAAGTCACTATTTTACCATATTTGAGGATTTTACCTTCAAATCATAGAGCGAAGTTTCGTATTATTTAGTTCGAAGAAAAGACATATGACAATGTTGTTTCCAATACAAATGATAAAAAACAATGTGTTTTCATTAGAATTAACTATAATGTTCTTGATTTTCCGTTTATATTAACGAGGGAAGATGTACACGTAAAACCGCTCTAATCCGGCTGAAACGTCGATATATGCAATAAAAACCGAACTTCTCTCCTTTTCAATATCTTACTCAGTATTTTAACGAGAAACAAATAGATGATTGAAAATGAAGTATTTAAGGTTATTATCTAAAAAATTATGTGTTTGCATCATTTTTATCGTATATATATGAATTAATACCCATGGACTGATAATTCACAAAAACGTGGAAAACGGGAAAATATTGCCTAATTCGATGATATTTTATTTAAATCACATGAAGGAAAAGGGGATGATAAACGTCAAAATATTGGTAAATTCGATGATTTTTTGTACGAAACAAAATGCAAGAAAACTTGCTTAAAATGCAATATTATGCGAAATTCTGAGATTTGAAGGCCAAATCACATATCGTTATCCTATATGAAATAGTATCGAAATATTGGTAAAAATGAATATATTTACGTAATATCAAACTACATGAAAAACGTGAAAAAAGTCACTATTTAAGCATATTTGAGGATTTTAACTTCAAATCATAGAGCGAGGTTTCGTATTATTTAGATCCAAGAAAAGACATATGACAATGTTGTTTCCAATACAAATGATAAAAATCAATGTGTTTTCATTAGAATTAACTAAAATGTTCCTGATTTTCCGTTTATATTACCGATGGAAGATGTACACGTAAAACCGCTCTATTCCGGCTGAAACGTCGATATATGCAATAAAAACAGAACTTCTCCCCTTTTCAATATCTTACTCAGTATTTTAACGAGAAACAAATAGTTGATTAAAATGAAGTATTTTAGGTTATTATCTAATCAATTATGTGTTTGCATAATTTTTATCGTATATATAATGAATTAATTCCCATAGACTGAAAATTCACAAAAACGTGGAAAAACGGCAAAATATTGCCTAATTCAATGATATTTTGTTTAAACCAAATAAAGGAAAAGGGGATGATAAACGTCAAAATATTGCTAAATTCGATGATTTTTCGTACTAAACAAAATGCAAGAAAACTTGCTTAAAATGCAATATTATGCGAAATTCTGAGATTTGAAGGCCAAATCACATATCGTGATACTACATGAAATAGTATCGAAATATTGGTGAAAATGAATATATTTGCGTAATATCAAACTACATGATTAACGTGAAAAAGTCACTATTTTACCATATTTGAGGATTTTACCTTCAAATCATAGAGCGAGGTTTCGTATTATTTAGTTCCAAGAAAAGACATATGACAATGTTGTTTCCAATACAAATGATAAAAAACAATGTGTTTTCATTAGAATTAACTATAATGTTCTTGATTTTCCGTTTATATTAACGAGGGAAGATGTAAACGTAAAACCGCTCTAATCCGGCTGAAACGTCGATATATGCAATAAAAACCGAACTTCTCCCCTTTTCAATATCTTAATCAGTATTTTAACGAGAAACAAATATATGAAAATATATGAAATATATGAAAAATATATTTTCAAATATATTGAAAATGAAGTATTTAAGGTTATTATCTAATCAATTATGTGTTTGCATCATTTTTATCGTATATATATATGAATTAATACCCATGGACGGAAAATTCACAAAAACGTGGAAAACGGCACAATATTGCCTAATTCGATGATATTTTGTTTAAATCACATGAAGGAAAAGGAGATGATAAACGTCAAAATATTGCTAAATTCGATGATTTTTCGTACGAAACAAAATACAAGAAAACTTGCTTAAAATGCAATATTATGCGAAATTCTGAGATTTGAAGGCCAAATCACATATCGTGATCCTATATGAAATAGTATCGAAATATTGGTAAAAATGAATATATTTACGTAATATCAAACTACATGAAAAACGTGAAAAAAGTCACTATTTAAGCATATTTGAGGATTTTAACTTCAAATCATAGAGCGAGGTTTCGTATTATTTAGATCCAAGAAAAGACATATGACAATGTTGTTTCCAATACAAATGATAAAAATCAATATGTTTTCATTAGAATTAACTAAAATGTTCTTGATTTTCCGTTTATATTACCGAAGGAAGATGTACACGTAAAACCGCTCTAATCCGGCTGAAACGTCGATATATGCAATAAAAACCGAACTTCTCTCCTTTTCAATATCTTACTCAGTATTTTAACGAGAAACAAACAGATGATTGAAAATTATCGTATTTAATTATCAATTATTTAAGGTTATTATCTAATCAATTATGTGTTTGCATCATTTTTATCGTATATATATGAAGTAATACCCATGGACTGAAATTTCACAAAAACGTGGAAAACGGCAAAATATTGCCTAATTCGATGATATTTTGTTTAAATCACATGAAGGAAAAGGGGATGATAAACGTCAAAATATTGCTAAATTTGATGATTTTTCGTACGAAACAAAATGCAAGAAAACTTGCTTAAATGCAATATTATGCGAAATTCTGAGATTTGAAGGCCAAATCACATATCGTGATACTACATGAAATAGTATCGAAATATTGGTAAAAATGAATATATTTGCGTAATATCAAACTACATGATTAACGTGAAAAAGTCACTATTTTACCATATTTGAGGATTTTACCTTCAAATCATAGAGCGAAGTTTCGTATTATTTAGTTCGAAGAAAAGACATATGACAATGTTGTTTCCAATACAAATGATAAAAAACAATGTGTTTTCATTAGAATTAACTATAATGTTCTTGATTTTCCGTTTATATTAACGAGGGAAGATGTACACGTAAAACCGCTCTAATCCGGCTGAAACGTCGATATATGCAATAAAAACCGAACTTCTCTCCTTTTCAATATCTTACTCAGTATTTTAACGAGAAACAAATAGATGATTGAAAATGAAGTATTTAAGGTTATTATCTAATCAATTATGTGTTTGGATCATTTTTATCGTATATATATGAAGTAATACCCATGGACTGAAATTTCACAAAAACGTGGAAAACGGCAAAATATTGCCTAATTCGATGATATTTTGTTTAAATCACATGAAGGAAAAGGGGATGATAAACGTCAAAATATTGCTAAATTCGATGATTTTTCGTACGAAACAAAATGCAAGAAAACTTGCTTAAAATGCAATATTATGCGAAATTCTGAGATTTGAAGGCCAAATCACCTATCGTGATACTACATGAAATAGTATCGAAATATTGGTAAAAATGATTATATGTGCGTAATATCAAACTACATGAATAACGTGGAAAAGTCACTATTTTACCATATTTGAGGATTTTACCTTCAAATCATAGAGCGAAGTTTCGTATTATTTAGTTCCAAGAAAAGACATATGACAATGTTGTTTCCAATACAAATGATAAAAATCAATGTGTTTTCATTAGAATTAACTAAAATGTTCCTGATTTTCCGTTTATATTACCGATGGAAGATGTACACGTAAAACCACTCTAATCCGGCTGAAACGTCGATATATGCAATAAAAACCGAACTTCTCCCCTTTTCAATATCTTACTCAGTATTTTAACGAGAAACAAATAGTTGATTGAAAATGAAGAATTTAAGGTTATTATCTAATAAATTATGTGTTTGCATTATTTTTTTCGTATATATATGAATTAATACCCATGGACTGAAAATTCACAAAAACGTGGAAAACGGCAAAATATTGCCTAATTCGATGATATTTTATTTAAATCACATGAAGGAAAAGGGGATGATAAACGTCAAAATATTGGTAAATTCGATGATTTTTCGTACGAAACAAAATGCAAGAAAACTTGCTTAAAATGCAATATTATGCGAAATTCTGAGATTTGAAGGCCAAATCACCTATCGTGATACTACATGAAATAGTATCGAAATATTGGTAAAAATGAATATATTTGCGTAATATCAAACTACATGATTAACGTGAAAAAGTCACTAGTTTACCATATTTGAGGATTTTACCTTCAAATCATAGAGCGAGGTTTCGTATTATTTAGTTCCAAGAAAAGACATATGACAATGTTGTTTCCAATACAAATGATAAAAAACAATGTGTTTTCATTAGAATTAACTATAATGTTCTTGATTTTCCGTTTATATTAACGAGGGAAGATGTAAACGTAAAACGGCTCTAATCCGGCAGAAACGTCGATATATGCAATAAAAACCGAACTTCTCTCCTTTTCAATATCTTAATCAGTATTTTAACGAGAAACAAATATATGAAAATATATGAAATATATGAAAAATTTATTTTCAAATATATTGAAAATGAAGTATTTAAGGTTATTATCTAATCAATTATGTGTTTGCATCATTTTTATCGTATATATATATATATATGAATTAATACCCATGGACGGAAAATTCACAAAAACGTGGAAAACGGCACAATATTGCCTAATTCGATGATATTTTGTTTAAATCACATGAAGGAAAAGGAGATGATAAACGTCAAAATATTGCTAAATTCGATGATTTTTCGTACGAAACAAAATGCAAGAAAACTTGCTTAAAATGCAATATTATGCGAAATTCTGAGATTTGAAGGCCAAATCACATATCGTGATACTACATGAAATAGTATCGAAATATTGGTAAAAATGAATATATATACGTAATATCAAACTACATGAAAAACGTGAAAAAAGTCACTATTTTACCATATTTGAGGATTTTAACTTCAAATCATAGAGCGAGGTTTCGTATTATTTAGATCCAAGAAAAGACATATGACAATGTTGCTTCCAATACAAATGATAAAAATCAATGTGTTTTCATTAGAATTAACTAAAATGTTCCTGATTTTCCGTTTATATTACCGATGGAAGATGTACACATAAAACCACTCTAATCCGGCTGAAACGTCGATATATAAAATAAAAACCGAACTTCTCCCCTTTTCAATATCTTACACAGTATTTTAACGAGAAACAAATAGATGATTGAAAATGAAGTATTTAAGGTTATTTTCTAATCAATTATGTGTTTGCATCATTTTTATCGTATATATATGAAGTAATACCAATGGACTGAAAATTCACAAAAACGTGGAGAACGGCAAAGTATTGCCTAATTCGATGATATTTTGTTTAAATCGCACGAAGGAAAAGGGGATGATAAACGTCAAAATATTGCTAAATTTGATGATTTTTCGTACGAAACAAAATGCAAGAAAACTTGCCTAAAATGTAATATTATGCGAAATTCTGAGATTTGAAGGCCAAATCACATATCGTGATACTACATGAAATAGTATCGAAATATTGGTAAAAATGAATATATTTGCGTAATATCAAACTACATGATTAACGTGAAAAAGTCACTAGTTTACCATATTTGAGGATTTTACCTTCAAATCATAGAGCGAGGTTTCGTATTATTTAGTTCCAAGAAAAGACATATGACAATGTTGTTTCCAATACAAATGATAAAAAACAATGTGTTTTCATTAGAATTAACTATAATGTTCTTGATTTTCCGTTTATATTAACGAGGGAAGATGTACACGTAAAACCGCTCTAATCCGGCTGAAACGTCGATATATGCAATAAAAACCGAACTTCTCTCCTTTTCAATATCTTACTCAGTATTTTAACGAGAAACAAATAGATGATTCAAAATGAAGTATTTAAGGTTATTATCTAATCAATTATGTGTTTGCATCATTTTTATCGTATATATATGAAGTAATACCCATGGACTGAAATTTCACAAAAACGTGGAAAACGGCAAAATATTGCCTAATTCGATGATATTTTGTTTAAATCACATGAAGGAAAAGGGGATGATAAACGTCAAAATATTGCTAAATTCGATGATTTTTCGTACGAAACAAAATGCAAGAAAACTTGCTTAAAATGCAATATTATGCGAAATTCTGAGATTTGAAGGCCAAATCACCTATCGTGATACTACATGAAATAGTATCGAAATATTGGTAAAAATGATTATATGTGCGTAATATCAAACTACATGAATAACGTGGAAAAGTCACTATTTTACCATATTTGAGGATTTTACCTTCAAATCATAGAGCGAAGTTTCGTATTATTTAGTTCCAAGAAAAGACATATGACAATGTTGTTTCCAATACAAATGATAAAAATCAATGTGTTTTCATTAGAATTAACTAAAATGTTCCTGATTTTCCGTTTATATTACCGATGGAAGATGTACACGTAAAACCACTCTAATCCGGCTGAAACGTCGATATATGCAATAAAAACCGAACTTCTCCCCTTTTCAATATCTTACTCAGTATTTTAACGAGAAACAAATAGTTGATTGAAAATGAAGAATTTAAGGTTATTATCTAATAAATTATGTGTTTGCATCATTTTTTTCGTATATATATGAATTAATACCCATGGACTGAAAATTCACAAAAACGTGGAAAACGGCACAATATTGCCTAATTCGATGATATTTTGTTTAAATCACATGAAGGAAAAGTAGATGATAAACGTCAAAATATTGCTAAATTCGATGATTTTTCGTACGAAACAAAATGCAAGAAAACTTGCTTAAAATGCAATATTATGCGAAATTCTGAGATTTGAAGGCCAAATCACATATCGTGATACTACATGAAATAGTATCGAAATATTGGTAAAAATGAATATATATACGTAATATCAAACTACATGAAAAACGTGAAAAAAGTCACTATTTTACCATATTTGAGGATTTTAACTTCAAATCATAGAGCGAGGTTTCGTATTATTTAGATCCAAGAAAAGACATATGACAATGTTGCTTCCAATACAAATGATAAAAATCAATGTGTTTTCATTAGAATTAACTAAAATGTTCCTGATTTTCCGTTTATATTACCGATGGAAGATGTACACATAAAACCGCTCTAATCCGGCTGAAACGTCGATATATAAAATAAAAACCGAACTTCTCCCCTTTTCAATATCTTACACAGTATTTTAACGAGAAACAAATAGATGATTGAAAATGAAGTATTTAAGGTTATTTTCTAATCAATTATGTGTTTGCATCATTTTTATCGTATATAAATGAAGTAATACCAATGGACTGAAAATTCACAAAAACGTGGAGAACGGCAAAGTATTGCCTAATTCGATGATATTTTGTTTAAATCGCACGAAGGAAAAGGGGATGATAAACGTCAAAATATTGCTAAATTTGATGATTTTTCGTACGAAACAAAATGCAAGAAAACTTGCCTAAAATGTAATATTATGCGAAATTCTGAGATTTGAAGGCCAAATCACATATCGTGATACTACATGAAATAGTATCGAAATATTGGTAAAAATGAATATATTTGCGTAATATCAAACTACATGATTAACGTGAAAAAGTCACTAGTTTACCATATTTGAGGATTTTACCTTCAAATCATAGAGCGAGGTTTCGTATTATTTAGTTCCAAGAAAAGACATATGACAATGTTGTTTCCAATACAAATGATAAAAAACAATGTGTTTTCATTAGAATTAACTATAATGTTCTTGATTTTCCGTTTATATTAACGAGGGAAGATGTACACGTAAAACCGCTCTAATCCGGCTGAAACGTCGATATATGCAATAAAAACCGAACTTCTCTCCTTTTCAATATCTTACTCAGTATTTTAACGAGAAACAAATAGATGATTCAAAATGAAGTATTTAAGGTTATTATCTAATCAATTATGTGTTTGCATCATTTTTATCGTATATATATGAAGTAATACCCATGGACTGAAATTTCACAAAAACGTGGAAAACGGCAAAATATTGCCTAATTCGATGATATTTTGTTTAAATCACATGAAGGAAAAGGGGATGATAAACGTCAAAATATTGCTAAATTCGATGATTTTTCGTACGAAACAAAATGCAAGAAAACTTGCTTAAAATGCAATATTATGCGAAATTCTGAGATTTGAAGGCCAAATCACCTATCGTGATACTACATGAAATAGTATCGAAATATTGGTAAAAATGATTATATGTGCGTAATATCAAACTACATGAATAACGTGGAAAAGTCACTATTTTACCATATTTGAGGATTTTACCTTCAAATCATAGAGCGAAGTTTCGTATTATTTAGTTCCAAGAAAAGACATATGACAATGTTGTTTCCAATACAAATGATAAAAATCAATGTGTTTTCATTAGAATTAACTAAAATGTTCCTGATTTTCCGTTTATATTACCGATGGAAGATGTACACGTAAAACCACTCTAATCCGGCTGAAACGTCGATATATGCAATAAAAACCGAACTTCTCCCCTTTTCAATATCTTACTCAGTATTTTAACGAGAAACAAATAGTTGATTGAAAATGAAGAATTTAAGGTTATTATCTAATAAATTATGTGTTTGCATCATTTTTTTCGTATATATATGAATTAATACCCATGGACTGAAAATTCACAAAAACGTGGAAAACGGCAAAATATTGCCTAATTCGATGATATTTTATTTAAATCACATGAAGGAAAAGGGGATGATAAACGTCAAAATATTGGTAAATTCGATGATTTTTCGTACGAAACAAAATGCAAGAAAACTTGCTTAAAATGCAATATTATGCGAAATTCTGAGATTTGAAGGCCAAATCACCTATCGTGATACTACATGAAATAGTATCGAAATATTGGTAAAAATGAATATATTTGCGTAATATCAAACTACATGATTAACGTGAAAAAGTCACTAGTTTACCATATTTGAGGATTTTACCTTCAAATCATAGAGCGAGGTTTCGTATTATTTAGTTCCAAGAAAAGACATATGACAATGTTGTTTCCAATACAAATGATAAAAAACAATGTGTTTTCATTAGAATTAACTATAATGTTCTTGATTTTTCGTTTATATTAACGAGGGAAGATGTAAACGTAAAACCGCTCTAATCCGGCAGAAACGTCGATATATGCAATAAAAACCGAACTTCTCTCCTTTTCAATATCTTAATCAGTATTTTAACGAGAAACAAATATATGAAAATATATGAAATATATGAAAAATTTATTTTCAAATATATTGAAAATGAAGTATTTAAGGTTATTATCTAATCAATTATGTGTTTGCATCATTTTTATCGTATATATATATATATGAATTAATACCCATGGACTGAAAATTCACAAAAACGTGGAGAACGGCAGAGTATTGCCTAATTCGATGATATTTTGTTTAAATCGCATGAAGGAAAAGGGGATGATAAACGACAAAATATGGCTAAATTTGATGATTTTTCGTACGAAACAAAATGCAAGAAAACTTGCTTAAATGCAATATTATGCGAAATTCTGAGATTTGAAGGCCAAATCACATATCGTGATACTACATGAAATAGTATCGAAATATTGGTAAAAATGAATATATTTGCGTAATATCAAACTACATGATTAACGTGAAAAAGTCACTATTTTACCATATTTGAGGATTTTACCTTCAAATCATAGAGCGAAGTTTCGTATTATTTAGTTCCAAGAAAAGACATATGACAATGTTGTTTCCAATACAAATGATAAAAAACAATGTGTTTTCATTAGAATTAACTATAATGTTCTTGATTTTCCGTTTATATTAACGAGGGAAGATGTACACGTAAAACCGCTCTAATCCGGCTGAAACGTCGATATATGCAATAAAAACCGAACTTCTCTCCTTTTCAATATCTTACTCAGTATTTTAACGAGAAACAAATAGATGATTGAAAATGAAGTATTTAAGGTTATTATCTAATCAATTATGTGTTTGCATCATTTTTATCGTATATATATGAAGTAATACCCATGGACTGAAATTTCACAAAAACGTGGAAAACGGCAAAATATTGCCTAATTCGATGATATTTTGTTTAAATCACATGAAGGAAAAGGGGATGATAAACGTCAAAATATTGCTAAATTCGATGATTTTTCGTACGAAACAAAATGCAAGAAAACTTGCTTAAAATGCAATATTATGCGAAATTCTGAGATTTGAAGGCCAAATCACATATCGTGATACTACATGAAATAGTATCGAAATATTGGTAAAAATGAATATATTTACGTAATATCAAACTACATGAAAAACGTGAAAAAAGTCACTATTTAACCATATATGAGGATTTAACTTCAAATCATAGAGCGAGGTTTCGTATTATTTAGATCCAAGAAAAGACATATGACAATGTTGTTTCCAATACAAATGATAAAAATCAATGTGTTTTCATTAGAATTAACTAAAATGTTCCTGATTTTCCGTTTATATTACCGATGGAAGATGTACACGAAAAACCGCTCTAATCCGGCTGAAACGTCGATATATAAAATAAAAACCGAACTTCTCCCCTTTTCAATATCTTACACAGTATTTTAACGAGAAACAAATAGATGATTGAAAATGAAGTATTTGAGGTTATTATCTAATCAATTATGTGTTTGCATCATTTTTATCGTATATATATGAAGTAATACCAATGGACTGAAAATTCACAAAAACGTGGGAAACGGCAAAATATTGCCTAATTCGATGATATTTTGTTTAAATCACATGAAGGAAAAGGGGATGATAAACGTCAAAATATTAGTAAATTCGATGATTTTTTGTACGAAACAAAATGCAAGAAAACTTGCTTAAAATGCAATATTATGCGAAATTCTGAGATTTGAAGGCCAAATCACCTATCGTGATACTACATGAAACAGTATCGAAATATTGGTAAAAATGATTATATGTGCGTAATATCAAACTACATGAATAACGTGGAAAAGTCACTATTTTACCATATTTGAGGATTTTACCTTCAAATCATAGAGCGAAGTTTCGTATTATTTAGTTCCAAGAAAAGACATATGACAATGTTGTTTCCAATACAAATGATAAAAATCAATGTGTTTTCATTAGAATTAACTAAAATGTTCCTGATTTTCCGTTTATATTACCGATGGAAGATGTACACGTAAAACCACTCTAATCCGGCTGAAACGTCGATATATGCAATAAAAACCGAACTTCTCCCCTTTTCAATATCTTACTCAGAATTTTAACGAGAAACAAATAGTTGATTGAAAATGAAGAATTTAAGGTTATTATCTAATAAATTGTGTGTTTGCATCATTTTTTTCGTATATATATGAATTAATACCCATGGACTGAAAATTCACAAAAACGTGGAAAACGGCAAAATATTGCTTAATTCGACGATATTTTATTTAAATCACATGAAGGAAAAGGGGATGATAAACGTCAAAATATTGGTAAATTCGATGATTTTTCGTACGAAACAAAATGCAAGAAAACTTGCTTAAAATGCAATATTATGCGAAATTCTGAGATTTGAAGGCCAAATCACATATCGTGATCCTATATGAAATAGTATCGAAATATTGGTAAAAATGAATATATTTACGTAATATCAAACTACATGAAAAACGTGAAAAAAGTCACTATTTAAGCATATTTGAGGATTTTAACTTCAAATCATAGAGCGAGGTTTCGTATTATTTAGATCCAAGAAAAGACATATGACAATGTTGTTTCCAATACAAATGATAAAAATCAATGTGTTTTCATTAGAATTAACTAAAATGTTCCTGATTTTCCGTTTATATTACCGATGGAAGATGTACACGTAAAACCGCTCTATTCCGGCTGAAACGTCGATATATGCAATAAAAACAGAACTTCTCCCCTTTTCAATATCTTACTCAGTATTTTAACGAGAAACAAATAGTTGATTAAAATGAAGTATTTTAGGTTATTATCTAATCAATTATGTGTTTGCATCATTTTTATCGTATATATAATGAATTAATACCCATAGACTGAAAATTCACAAAAACGTGGAAAAACGGCAAAATATTGCCTAATTCAATGATATTTTGTTTAAACCAAATAAAGGAAAAGGGGATGATAAACGTCAAAATATTGCTAAATTCGATGATTTTTCGTACTAAACAAAATGCAAGAAAACTTGCTTAAAATGCAATATTATGCGAAATTCTGAGATTTGAAGGCCAAATCACATATCGTGATACTACATGAAATAGTATCGAAATATTGGTGAAAATGAATATATTTGCGTAATATCAAACTACATGATTAACGTGAAAAAGTCACTATTTTACCATATTTGAGGATTTTACCTTCAAATCATAGAGCGAGGTTTCGTATTATTTAGATCCAAGAAAAGACATATGACAATGTTGTTTCCAATACAAATGATAAAAATCAATATGTTTTCATTAGAATTAACTAAAATGTTCTTGATTTTCCGTTTATATTACCGATGGAAGATGTACACGTAAAACCGCTCTAATCCGGCTGAAACGTCGATATATGCAATAAAAACCGAACTTCTCTCCTTTTCAATATCTTACTCAGTATTTTAACGAGAAACAAATAGATGATTGAAAATTATCGTATTTAATTATCAATTATTTAAGGTTATTATCTAATCAATTATGTGTTTGCATCATTTTTATCGTATATATATGAAGTAATACCCATGGACTGAAATTTCACAAAAACGTGGAAAACGGCAAAATATTGCCTAATTCGATGATATTTTGTTTAAATCACATGAAGGAAAAGGGGATGATAAACGTCAAAATATTGCTAAATTTGATGATTTTTCGTACGAAACAAAATGCAAGAAAACTTGCTTAAATGCAATATTATGCGAAATTCTGAGATTTGAAGGCCAAATCACATATCGTGATACTACATGAAATAGTATCGAAATATTGGTAAAAATGAATATATTTGCGTAATATCAAACTACATGATTAACGTGAAAAAGTCACTATTTTACCATATTTGAGGATTTTACCTTCAAATCATAGAGCGAAGTTTCGTATTATTTAGTTCCAAGAAAAGACATATGACAATGTTGTTTCCAATACAAATGATAAAAAAACAATGTGTTTTCATTAGAATTAACTATAATGTTCTTGATTTTCCGTTTATATTAACGAGGGAAGATGTACACGTAAAACCGCTCTAATCCGGCTGAAACGTCGATATATGCAATAAAAACCGAACTTCTCTCCTTTTCAATATCTTACTCAGTATTTTAACGAGAAACAAATAGATGATTCAAAATGAAGTATTTAAGGTTATTATCTAATCAATTATGTGTTTGCATCATTTTTATCGTATATATATGAAGTAATACCCATGGACTGAAATTTCACAAAAACGTGGAAAACGGCAAAATATTGCCTAATTCGATGATATTTTGTTTAAATCACATGAAGGAAAAGGGGATGATAAACGTCAAAATATTGCTAAATTCGATGATTTTTCGTACGAAACAAAATGCAAGAAAACTTGCTTAAAATGCAATATTATGCGAAATTCTGAGATTTGAAGGCCAAATCACCTATCGTGATACTACATGAAATAGTATCGAAATATTGGTAAAAATGATTATATGTGCGTAATATCAAACTACATGAATAACGTGGAAAAGTCACTATTTTACCATATTTGAGGATTTTACCTTCAAATCATAGAGCGAAGTTTCGTATTATTTAGTTCCAAGAAAAGACATATGACAATGTTGTTTCCAATACAAATGATAAAAATCAATGTGTTTTCATTAGAATTAACTAAAATGTTCTTGACTTTCCGTTTATATTACCGATGGAAGATGTACACGTAAAACCACTCTAATCCGGCTGAAACGTCGATATATGCAATAAAAACCGAACTTCTCCCCTTTTCAATATCTTACTCAGTATTTTAACGAGAAACAAATAGTTGATTGAAAATGAAGAATTTAAGGTTATTATCTAATAAATTATGTGTTTGCATCATTTTTTTCATATATATATGAATTAATACCCATGGACTGAAAATTCACAAAAACGTGGAAAACGGCAAAATATTGCCTAATTCGATGATATTTTATTTAAATCACATGAAGGAAAAGGGGATGATAAACGTCAAAATATTGGTAAATTCGATGATTTTTCGTACGAAACAAAATGCAAGAAAACTTGCTTAAAATGCAATATTATGCGAAATTCTGAGATTTGAAGGCCAAATCACCTATCGTGATACTACATGAAATAGTATCGAAATATTGGTAGAAATGAATATATGTGCGTAATATCAAACTAGATGATTAACGTGGAAAAGTCACTATTTTACCATATTTGAGGATTTTACCTTCAAATCATAGAGCGAGGTTTCGTATTATTTAGTTCCAAGAAAAGACATATGACAATGTTGTCTCCAATACAAATGATAAAAAACAATGTGTTTTCATTAGAATTAACTATAATGTTCTTGATTTTCCGTTTATATTAACGAGGGAAGATGTACACGTATAACCGCTCTAATCCGGCTGAAACGTCGATATATGCAATAAAAACCGAACTTCTCCCCTTTTCAATATCTTACTCAGAATTTTAACGAGAAACAAATAGTTGATTGAAAATGAAGTATTTAAGGTTATTATCTAAAAAATTATGTGTTTCCATCATTTTTATCGTATATATATGAAGTAATACCAATGGACTGAAAATTCACAAAAACGTTGAAAACGGCAAAATATTGCCTAATTCGATTATATTTTGTTTAAATCACACGAAGGAAAAGGGGATGATAAGCGTCAAAATATTGCTAAATTCGATTATTTTTCGTACGAAACAAAATGCAAGAAAACTTTCTTAAAATGCTATATTATGCGAAATTCTGAGATTTGAAGGCCAAATCACATATCGTGATACTACATGAAATAGTATCGAAATATTGGTAAAAATGAATATATTTACGTAATATCAAACTACATGAAAAACGTGAAAAAAGTCACTATTTAACCATATTTGAGGATTTTAACTTCAAATCATAGAGCGAGGTTTCGTATTATTTAGATCCAAGAAAAGACATATGACAATGTTGTTTCCAATACAAATGATAAAAATCAATGTGTTTTCATTAGAATTAACTAAAATGTTCCTCATTTTCCGTTTATATTACCGATGGAAGATGTACACGTAAAACCGCTCTAATCCGGCTGAAACGTCGATATATAAAATAAAAACCGAACTTCTCCCCTTTTCAATATCTTACACAGTATTTTAACGAGAAACAAATAGATGATTGAAAATGAAGTATTTAAGGTTATTATCTAATCAATTATGTGTTTGCATCATTTTTATCGTATATATATGAATTAATACCCATGGACGGAAAATTCACAAAAACGTGGAAAACGGAAAAATATTGCCTAACTCGATGATATTTTGTTTAAATCACATGAAGGAAAAGGAGATGATAAACGTCAAAATATTGTTAAATTTGATGATTTTTCGTATGAAACAAAATGCAAGAAAACTTGCTTAAAATGCAATATTATGCGAAATTCTGAGATTTGAAAGCCAAATCACATATCGTGATACTACATGAAATAGTATCGAAATATTGGTAAAAATGAATATATTTGCGTAATATCAAACTACATGATTAACGTGAAAAAGTCACTATTTTACCATATTTGAGGATTTTACCTTCAAATCATAGAGCGAGGTTTCGTATTATTTAGTTCCAAGAAAAGACATATGACAATGTTGTTTCCAATACAAATGATAAAAATCAATGTGTTTTCATTAGAATTAACTAAAATGTTCCTGATTTTCCGTTTATATTACCGATGGAAGATGTACACGTAAAACCGCTCTATTCCGGCTGAAACGTCGATATATGCAATAAAAACAGAACTTCTCCCCTTTTCAATATCTTACTCAGTAGTTTAACGAGAAACAAATAGTTGATTAAAATGAAGTATTTTAGGTTATTATCAAATCAATTATGTGTTTGCATCATTTTTATCGTATATATAATGAATTAATACCCATAGACTGAAAATTCACAAAAACGTGGAAAAACGGCAAAATATTGCCTAATTCGATGATATTTTGTTTAAACCAAATAAAGGAAAAGGGGATGATAAACGTCAAAATATTGCTAAATTCGATGATTTTTCGTACTAAACAAAATGCAAGAAAACTTGCTTAAAATGCAATATTATGCGAAATTCTGAGATTTGAAGGCCAAATCACCTATCGTGATACTACATGAAATAGTATCGAAATATTGGTAAAAATGATTATATGTGCGTAATATCAAACTACATGAATAACGTGGAAAAGTCACTATTTTACCATATTTGAGGATTTTACCTTCAAATCATAGAGCGAAGTTTCGTATTATTTAGTTCCAAGAAAAGACATATGACAATGTTGTTTCCAATACAAATGATAAAAATCAATGTGTTTTCATTAGAATTAACTAAAATGTTCTTGACTTTCCGTTTATATTACCGATGGAAGATGTACACGTAAAACCACTCTAATCCGGCTGAAACGTCGATATATGCAATAAAAACCGAACTTCTCCCCTTTTCAATATCTTACTCAGTATTTTAACGAGAAACAAATAGTTGATTGAAAATGAAGAATTTAAGGTTATTATCTAATAAATTATGTGTTTGCATCATTTTTTTCATATATATATGAATTAATACCCATGGACTGAAAATTCACAAAAACGTGGAAAACGGCAAAATATTGCCTAATTCGATGATATTTTATTTAAATCACATGAAGGAAAAGGGGATGATAAACGTCAAAATATTGGTAAATTCGATGATTTTTCGTACGAAACAAAATGCAAGAAAACTTGCTTAAAATGCAATATTATGCGAAATTCTGAGATTTGAAGGCCAAATCACCTATCGTGATACTACATGAAATAGTATCGAAATATTGGTAGAAATGAATATATGTGCGTAATATCAAACTAGATGATTAACGTGGAAAAGTCACTATTTTACCATATTTGAGGATTTTACCTTCAAATCATAGAGCGAGGTTTCGTATTATTTAGTTCCAAGAAAAGACATATGACAATGTTGTCTCCAATACAAATGATAAAAAACAATGTGTTTTCATTAGAATTAACTATAATGTTCTTGATTTTCCGTTTATATTAACGAGGGAAGATGTACACGTATAACCGCTCTAATCCGGCTGAAACGTCGATATATGCAATAAAAACCGAACTTCTCCCCTTTTCAATATCTTACTCAGAATTTTAACGAGAAACAAATAGTTGATTGAAAATGAAGTATTTAAGGTTATTATCTAAAAAATTATGTGTTTCCATCATTTTTATCGTATATATATGAAGTAATACCAATGGACTGAAAATTCACAAAAACGTTGAAAACGGCAAAATATTGCCTAATTCGATTATATTTTGTTTAAATCACACGAAGGAAAAGGGGATGATAAGCGTCAAAATATTGCTAAATTCGATTATTTTTCGTACGAAACAAAATGCAAGAAAACTTGCTTAAAATGCTATATTATGCGAAATTCTGAGATTTGAAGGCCAAATCACATATCGTGATACTACATGAAATAGTATCGAAATATTGGTAAAAATGAATATATTTACGTAATATCAAACTACATGAAAAACGTGAAAAAAGTCACTATTTAACCATATTTGAGGATTTTAACTTCAAATCATAGAGCGAGGTTTCGTATTATTTAGATCCAAGAAAAGACATATGACAATGTTGTTTCCAATACAAATGATAAAAATCAATGTGTTTTCATTAGAATTAACTAAAATGTTCCTCATTTTCCGTTTATATTACCGATGGAAGATGTACACGTAAAACCGCTCTAATCCGGCTGAAACGTCGATATATAAAATAAAAACCGAACTTCTCCCCTTTTCAATATCTTACACAGTATTTTAACGAGAAACAAATAGATGATTGAAAATGAAGTATTTAAGGTTATTATCTAATCAATTATGTGTTTGCATCATTTTTATCGTATATATATGAATTAATACCCATGGACGGAAAATTCACAAAAACGTGGAAAACGGAAAAATATTGCCTAACTCGATGATATTTTGTTTAAATCACATGAAGGAAAAGGAGATGATAAACGTCAAAATATTGTTAAATTTGATGATTTTTCGTATGAAACAAAATGCAAGAAAACTTGCTTAAAATGCAATATTATGCGAAATTCTGAGATTTGAAAGCCAAATCACATATCGTGATACTACATGAAATAGTATCGAAATATTGGTAAAAATGAATATATTTGCGTAATATCAAACTACATGATTAACGTGAAAAAGTCACTATTTTACCATATTTGAGGATTTTACCTTCAAATCATAGAGCGAGGTTTCGTATTATTTAGTTCCAAGAAAAGACATATGACAATGTTGTTTCCAATACAAATGATAAAAATCAATGTGTTTTCATTAGAATTAACTAAAATGTTCCTGATTTTCCGTTTATATTACCGATGGAAGATGTACACGTAAAACCGCTCTATTCCGGCTGAAACGTCGATATATGCAATAAAAACAGAACTTCTCCCCTTTTCAATATCTTACTCAGTAGTTTAACGAGAAACAAATAGTTGATTAAAATGAAGTATTTTAGGTTATTATCAAATCAATTATGTGTTTGCATCATTTTTATCGTATATATAATGAATTAATACCCATAGACTGAAAATTCACAAAAACGTGGAAAAACGGCAAAATATTGCCTAATTCGATGATATTTTGTTTAAACCAAATAAAGGAAAAGGGGATGATAAACGTCAAAATATTGCTAAATTCGATGATTTTTCGTACTAAACAAAATGCAAGAAAACTTGCTTAAAATGCAATATTATGCGAAATTCTGAGATTTGAAGGCCAAATCACCTATCGTGATACTACATGAAATAGTATCGAAATATTGGTAAAAATGATTATATGTGCGTAATATCAAACTACATGAATAACGTGGAAAAGTCACTATTTTACCATATTTGAGGATTTTACCTTCAAATCATAGAGCGAAGTTTCGTATTATTTAGTTCCAAGAAAAGACATATGACAATGTTGTTTCCAATACAAATGATAAAAATCAATGTGTTTTCATTAGAATTAACTAAAATATTCCTGACTTTCCGTTTATATTACCGATGGAAGATGTACACGTAAAACCACTCTAATCCGGCTGAAACGTCGATATATGCAATAAAAACCGAACTTCTCCCCTTTTCAATATCTTACTCAGTATTTTAACGAGAAACAAATAGTTGATTGAAAATGAAGAATTTAAGGTTATTATCTAATAAATTATGTGTTTGCATCATTTTTTTCGTATATATATGAATTAATACCCATGGACTGAAAATTCACAAAAACGTGGAAAACGGCAAAATATTGCCTAATTCGATGATATTTTATTTAAATCACATGAAGGAAAAGGGGATGATAAACGTCAAAATATTGGTAAATTCGATGATTTTTCGTACGAAACAAAATGCAAGAAAACTTGCTTAAAATGCAATATTATGCGAAATTCTGAGATTTGAAGGCCAAATCACCTATCGTGATACTACATGAAATAGTATCGAAATATTGGTAGAAATGAATATATGTGCGTAATATCAAACTAGATGATTAACGTGGAAAAGTCACTATTTTACCATATTTGAGGATTTTACCTTCAAATCATAGAGCGAGGTTTCGTATTATTTAGTTCCAAGAAAAGACATATGACAATGTTGTCTCCAATACAAATGATAAAAAACAATGTGTTTTCATTAGAATTAACTATAATGTTCTTGATTTTCCGTTTATATTAACGAGGGAAGATGTACACGTATAACCGCTCTAATCCGGCTGAAACGTCGATATATGCAATAAAAACCGAACTTCTCCCCTTTTCAATATCTTACTCAGAATTTTAACGAGAAACAAATAGTTGATTGAAAATGAAGTATTTAAGGTTATTATCTAAAAAATTATGTGTTTGCATCATTTTTATCGTATATATATGAAGTAATACCAATGGACTGAAAATTCACAAAAACGTTGAAAACGGCAGAATATTGCCTAATTCGATTATATTTTGTTTAAATCACACGAAGGAAAAGGGGATGATAAGCGTCAAAATATTGCTAAATTCAATTATTTTTCGTACGAAACAAAATGCAAGAAAACTTGCTTAAAATGCTATATTATGCGAAATTCTGAGATTTGAAGGCCAAATCACATATCGTGATACTACATGAAATAGTATCGAAATATTGGTAAAAATGAATATATTTACGTAATATCAAACTACATGAAAAACGTGAAAAAAGTCACTATTTAACCATATTTGAGGATTTTAACTTCAAATCATAGAGCGAGGTTTCGTATTATTTAGATCCAAGAAAAGACATATGACAATGTTGTTTCCAATACAAATGATAAAAATCAATGTGTTTTCATTAGAATTAACTAAAATGTTCCTCATTTTCCGTTTATATTACCGATGGAAGATGTACACGTAAAACCGCTCTAATCCGGCTGAAACGTCGATATATAAAATAAAAACCGAACTTCTCCCCTTTTCAATATCTTACACAGTATTTTAACGAGAAACAAATAGATGATTGAAAATGAAGTATTTAAGGTTATTATCTAATCAATTATGTGTTTGCATCATTTTTATCGTATATATATGAATTAATACCCATGGACGGAAAATTCACAAAAACGTGGAAAACGGAAAAATATTGCCTAACTCGATGATATTTTGTTTAAATCACATGAAGGAAAAGGAGATGATAAACGTCAAAATATTGTTAAATTTGATGATTTTTCGTATGAAACAAAATGCAAGAAAACTTGCTTAAAATGCAATATTATGCGAAATTCTGAGATTTGAAAGCCAAATCACATATCGTGATACTACATGAAATAGTATCGAAATATTGGTAAAAATGAATATATTTGCGTAATATCAAACTACATGATTAACGTGAAAAAGTCACTATTTTACCATATTTGAGGATTTTACCTTCAAATCATAGAGCGAGGTTTCGTATTATTTAGTTCCAAGAAAAGACATATGACAATGTTGTTTCCAATACAAATGATAAAAATCAATGTGTTTTCATTAGAATTAACTAAAATGTTCCTGATTTTCCGTTTATATTACCGATGGAAGATGTACACGTAAAACCGCTCTATTCCGGCTGAAACGTCGATATATGCAATAAAAACAGAACTTCTCCCCTTTTCAATATCTTACTCAGTAGTTTAACGAGAAACAAATAGTTGATTAAAATGAAGTATTTTAGGTTATTATCAAATCAATTATGTGTTTGCATCATTTTTATCGTATATATAATGAATTAATACCCATAGACTGAAAATTCACAAAAACGTGGAAAAACGGCAAAATATTGCCTAATTCGATGATATTTTGTTTAAACCAAATAAAGGAAAGGGGATGATAAACGTCAAAATATTGCTAAATTCGATGATTTTTCGTACTAAACAAAATGCAAGAAAACTTGCTTAAAATGCAATATTATGCGAAATTCTGAGATTTGAAGGCCAAATCACATATCGTGATACTACATGAAATAGTATCGAAATATTGGTAAAAATGAATATATTTGCGTAATATCAAACTACATGATTAACGTGAAAAAGTCACTATTTTACCATATTTGAGGATTTTACCTTCAAATCATAGAGCGAGGTTTCGTATTATTTAGTTCCAAGAAAAGACATATGACAATGTTGTTTCCAATACAAATGATAAAAAACAATGTGTTTTCATTAGAATTAACTATAATGTTCTTGATTTTCCGTTTATATTAACGAGGGAAGATGTAAACGTAAAACCGCTCTAATCCGGCTGAAACGTCGATATATGCAATAAAAACCGAACTTCTCCCCTTTTCAATATCTTACTCAGTATTTTAACGAGAAACAAAAGTTGATTGAAAATGAAGTATTTAAGGTTATTATCTAATCAATTATGTGTTTGCATCATTTTTATCGTATATATGAAGTAATACCTATGGACTGAAAATTCACAAAAACGTGGAAAACGGCAAAATATTGCCTAATTCGATGATATTTTATTTAAATCACATGAAGGAAAAGGGGATGATAAACGTCAAAATATTGGTAAATTCGATGATTTTTTGTACGAAACAAAATGCAAGAAAACTTGCTTAAAATGCAATATTATGCGAAATTCTGAGATTTGAAGGCCAAATCACCTATCGTGATACTACATGAAATAGTATCGAAATATTGGTAAAAATGATTATATGTGCGTAATATCAAACTACATGAATAACGTGGAAAAGTCACTATTTTACCATATTTGAGGATTTTACCTTCAAATCATAGAGCGAGGTTTCGTATTATTTAGTTCCAAGAAAAGACATATGACAATGTTGTTTCCAATACAAATGATAAAAATCAATGTGTTTTCATTAGAATTAACTAAAATGTTCCTGATTTTCCGTTTATATTACCGATGGAAGATGTACACGTAAAACCACCCTAATCCGGCTGAAACGTCGATATATGCAATAAAAACCGAACTTCTCCCCTTTTCAATATCTTACTCAGTATTTTAACGAGAAACAAATAGTTGATTGAAAATGAAGTATTTAAGGTTATTATCTAATAAATTATGTGTTTGCATCATTTTTTTCGTATATATATGAATTAATACCCATGGACTGAAAATTCACAAAAACGTGGAAAACGGCAAAATATTGCCTAATTCGATGATATTTTATTTAAATCACATGAAGGAAAAGGGGATGATAAACGTCAAAATATTGGTAAATTCGATGATTTTTCGTACGAAACAAAATGCAAGAAAACTTGCTTAAAATGCAATATTATGCGAAATTCTGAGATTTGAAGGCCAAATCACCTATCGTGATACTACATGAAATAGTATCGAAATATTGGTAAAAATGAATATATGTGCGTAATATCAAACTAGATGATTAACGTGGAAAAGTCACTATTTTACCATATTTGAGGATTTTACCTTCAAATCATAGAGCGAGGTTTCGTATTATTTAGTTCCAAGAAAAGACATATGACAATGTTGTCTCCAATACAAATGATAAAAAACAATGTGTTTTCATTAGAATTAACTATAATGTTCTTGATTTTCCGTTTATATTAACGAGGGAAGATGTACACGTATAACCGCTCTAATCCGGCTGAAACGTCGATATATGCAATAAAAACCGAACTTCTCCCCTTTTCAATATCTTACTCAGAATTTTAACGAGAAACAAATAGTTGATTGAAAATGAAGTATTTAAGGTTATTATCTAAAAAATTATGTGTTTGCATCATTTTTATCGTATATATATGAAGTAATACCAATGGACTGAAAATTCACAAAAACGTTGAAAACGGCAAAATATTGCCTAATTCGATTATATTTTGTTTAAATCACACGAAGGAAAAGGGGATGATAAGCGTCAAAATATTGCTAAATTCGATTATTTTTCGTACGAAACAAAATGCAAGAAAACTTGCTTAAAATGCTATATTATGCGAAATTCTGAGATTTGAAGGCCAAATCACATATCGTGATACTACATGAAATAGTATCGAAATATTGGTAAAAATGAATATATTTACGTAATATCAAACTACATGAAAAACGTGAAAAAAGTCACTATTTAACCATATTTGAGGATTTTAACTTCAAATCATAGAGCGAGGTTTCGTATTATTTAGATCCAAGAAAAGACGTATGACAATGTTGTTTCCAATACAAATGATAAAAATCAATGTGTTTTCATTAGAATTAACTAAAATGTTCCTGATTTTCCGTTTATATTACCGATGGAAGATGTACACGTAAAACCGCTCTATTCCGGCTGAAACGTCGATATATGCAATAAAAACAGAACTTCTCCCCTTTTCAATATCTTACTCAGTAGTTTAACGAGAAACAAATAGTTGATTAAAATGAAGTATTTTAGGTTATTATCAAATCAATTATGTGTTTGCATCATTTTTATCGTATATATAATGAATTAATACCCATAGACTGAAAATTCACAAAAACGTGGAAAAACGGCAAAATATTGCCTAATTCGATGATATTTTGTTTAAACCAAATAAAGGAAAAGGGGATGATAAACGTCAAAATATTGTTAAATTTGATGATTTTTCGTATGAAACAAAATGCAAGAAAACTTGCTTAAAATGCAATATTATGCGAAATTCTGAGATTTGAAAGCCAAATCACATATCGTGATACTACATGAAATAGTATCGAAATATTGGTAAAAATGAATATATTTGCGTAATATCAAACTACATGATTAACGTGAAAAAGTCACTATTTTACCATATTTGAGGATTTTACCTTCAAATCATAGAGCGAGGTTTCGTATTATTTAGTTCCAAGAAAAGACATATGACAATGTTGTTTCCAATACAAATGATAAAAAACAATGTGTTTTCATTAGAATTAACTATAATGTTCTTGATTTTCCGTTTATATTAACGAGGGAAGATGTAAACGTAAAACCGCTCTAATCCGGCTGAAACGTCGATATATGCAATAAAAACCGAACTTCTCCCCTTTTCAATATCTTACTCAGTATTTTAACGAGAAACAAATAGTTGATTGAAAATGAAGTATTTAAGGTTATTATCTAATAAATTATGTGTTTGCATCATTTTTTTCGTATATATATGAATTAATACCCATGGACTGAAAATTCACAAAAACGTGGAAAACGGCAAAATATTGCCTAATTCGATGATATTTTATTTAAATCACATGAAGGAAAAGGGGATGATAAACGTCAAAATATTGGTAAATTCGATGATTTTTCGTACGAAACAAAATGCAAGAAAACTTGCTTAAAATGCAATATTATGCGAAATTCTGAGATTTGAAGGCCAAATCACCTATCGTGATACTACATGAAATAGTATCGAAATATTGGTAAAAATGAATATATGTGCGTAATATCAAACTAGATGATTAACGTGGAAAAGTCACTATTTTACCATATTTGAGGATTTTACCTTCAAATCATAGAGCGAGGTTTCGTATTATTTAGTTCCAAGAAAAGACATATGACAATGTTGTCTCCAATACAAATGATAAAAAACAATGTGTTTTCATTAGAATTAACTATAATGTTCTTGATTTTCCGTTTATATTAACGAGGGAAGATGTACACGTATAACCGCTCTAATCCGGCTGAAACGTCGATATATGCAATAAAAACCGAACTTCTCCCCTTTTCAATATCTTACTCAGAATTTTAACGAGAAACAAATAGTTGATTGAAAATGAAGTATTTAAGGTTATTATCTAAAAAATTATGTGTTTGCATCATTTTTATCGTATATATATGAAGTAATACCAATGGACTGAAAATTCACAAAAACGTTGAAAACGGCAAAATATTGCCTAATTCGATTATATTTTGTTTAAATCACACGAAGGAAAAGGGGATGATAAGCGTCAAAATATTGCTAAATTCGATTATTTTTCGTACGAAACAAAATGCAAGAAAACTTGCTTAAAATGCTATATTATGCGAAATTCTGAGATTTGAAGGCCAAATCACATATCGTGATACTACATGAAATAGTATCGAAATATTGGTAAAAATGAATATATTTACGTAATATCAAACTACATGAAAAACGTGAAAAAAGTCACTATTTAACCATATTTGAGGATTTTAACTTCAAATCATAGAGCGAGGTTTCGTATTATTTAGATCCAAGAAAAGACGTATGACAATGTTGTTTCCAATACAAATGATAAAAATCAATGTGTTTTCATTAGAATTAACTAAAATGTTCCTGATTTTCCGTTTATATTACCGATGGAAGATGTACACGTAAAACCGCTCTATTCCGGCTGAAACGTCGATATATGCAATAAAAACAGAACTTCTCCCCTTTTCAATATCTTACTCAGTAGTTTAACGAGAAACAAATAGTTGATTAAAATGAAGTATTTTAGGTTATTATCAAATCAATTATGTGTTTGCATCATTTTTATCGTATATATAATGAATTAATACCCATAGACTGAAAATTCACAAAAACGTGGAAAAACGGCAAAATATTGCCTAATTCGATGATATTTTGTTTAAACCAAATAAAGGAAAAGGGGATGATAAACGTCAAAATATTGTTAAATTTGATGATTTTTCGTATGAAACAAAATGCAAGAAAACTTGCTTAAAATGCAATATTATGCGAAATTCTGAGATTTGAAAGCCAAATCACATATCGTGATACTACATGAAATAGTATCGAAATATTGGTAAAAATGAATATATTTGCGTAATATCAAACTACATGATTAACGTGAAAAAGTCACTATTTTACCATATTTGAGGATTTTACCTTCAAATCATAGAGCGAGGTTTCGTATTATTTAGTTCCAAGAAAAGACATATGACAATGTTGTTTCCAATACAAATGATAAAAAACAATGTGTTTTCATTAGAATTAACTATAATGTTCTTGATTTTCCGTTTATATTAACGAGGGAAGATGTAAACGTAAAACCGCTCTAATCCGGCTGAAACGTCGATATATGCAATAAAAACCGAACTTCTCCCCTTTTCAATATCTTACTCAGTATTTTAACGAGAAACAAAAGTTGATTGAAAATGAAGTATTTAAGGTTATTATCTAATCAATTATGTGTTTGCATCATTTTTATCGTATATATATGAAGTAATACCTATGGACTGAAAATTCACAAAAACGTGGAAAACGGCAAAATATTGCCTAATTCGATGATATTTTATTTAAATCACATGAAGGAAAAGGGGATGATAAACGTCAAAATATTGGTAAATTCGATGATTTTTTGTACGAAACAAAATGCAAGAAAACTTGCTTAAAATGCAATATTATGCGAAATTCTGAGATTTGAAGGCCAAATCACCTATCGTGATACTACATGAAATAGTATCGAAATATTGGTAAAAATGATTATATGTGCGTAATATCAAACTACATGAATAACGTGGAAAAGTCACTATTTTACCATATTTGAGGATTTTACCTTCAAATCATAGAGCGAGGTTTCGTATTATTTAGTTCCAAGAAAAGACATATGAAAATGTTGTCTCCAATACAAATGATAAAAAACAATGTGTTTTCATTAGAATTAACTATAATGTTCTTGATTTTCCGTTTATATTAACGAGGGAAGATGTACACGTAAAACCGCTCTAATCCGGCTGAAACGTCGATATATAAAATAAAAACCGAACTTCTCCCCTTTTCAATATCTTACACAGTATTTTAACGAGAAACAAATAGATGATTGAAAATGAAGTATTTAAGGTTATTATCTAATCAATTATGTGTTTGCATCATTTTTATTGTATATATATGAAGTAATACCAATGGACTGAAAATTCACAAAAACGTGGAAAACGGCAAAATATTGCCTAATTCGATTATATTTTGTTTAAATCACACGAAGGAAAAGGGGATGATAAACGTCAAAATATTGCTAAATTCGATGATTTTTCGTACGAAACAAAATGCAAGAAAACTTGCTTAAAATGCTATATTATGCGAAATTCTGAGATTTGAAGGCCAAATCACATATCGTGATACTACATGAAATAGTATCGAAATATTGATAAAAATGAATATATTTACGTAATATCAAACTACATGAAAAACGTGAAAGAAGTCACTATTTAACCATATTTGAGGATTTTAACTTCAAATCATAGAGCGAGGTTTCGTATTATTTAGATCCAAGAAAAAACAATGTTGTTTCCAATACAAATGATAAAAATCAATGTGTTTTCATTAGAATTAACTAAAATGTTCCTGATTTTCCGTTTATATTACCGATGGAAGATGTACACGTAAAACCGCTCTAATCCGGCTGAAACGTCGATATATGCAATAAAAACCGAACTTCTCCCCTTTTCAATATCTTACTCAGTATTTTAACGAGAAACAAATAGATGATTGAAAATGAAGTATTTAAGGTTATTATTTAATCAATTATGTGCGTGCATCATTTTTATCGTATATATATGAATTAATACCCATGGACGGAAAATTCACAAAAACGTGGAAAACGGAAAAATATTGCCTAACTCGATGATATTTTGTTTAAATCACATGAAGGAAAAGGAGATGATAAACGTCAAAATATTGCTAAATTTGATGATTTTTTGTATGAAACAAAATGCAAGAAAACTTGCTTAAAATGCAATATTATGCGAAATTCTGAGATTTGAAGGCCAAATCACATATCGTGATGCTACATGAAATAGTATCGAAATATTGGTAAAAATGAATATATTTGCGTAATATCAAACTACATGATTAACGTGAAAAAGTCACTATTTTACCATATTTGAGGATTTTACCTTCAAATCATAGAGCGAGGTTTCGTATTATTTAGTTCCAAGAAAAGACATATGACAATGTTGTTTCCAATACAAATGATAAAAAACAATGTGTTTTCATTAGAATTAACTATAATGTTCTTGATTTTCCGTTTATATTAACGAGGGAAGATGTAAACGTAAAACCGCTCTAATCCGGCTGAAACGTCGATATATGCAATAAAAACCGAACTTCTCTCCTTTTCAATATCTTAATCAGTATTTTAACGAGAAACAAATATATGAAAATATATGAAATATATGAAAAATATATTTTCAAATATATTGAAAATGAAGTATTTAAGGTTATTATCTAATCAATTATGTGTTTGCATCATTTTTATCGTATATATATATATATGAATTAATACCCATGGACGGAAAATTCAAAAAACGTGGAAAACGGCACAATATTGCCTAATTCGATGATATTTTGTTTAAATCACATGAAGGAAAAGGAGATGATAAACGTCAAAATATTGCTAAATTCGATGATTTTTCGTACGAAACAAAATGCAAGAAAACTTGCTTAAAATGCAATATTATGCGAAATTCTGAGATTTGAAGGCCAAATCACATATCGTGATCCTATATGAAATAGTATCGAAATATTGGTAGAAATGAATATATTTACGTAATATCAAACTACATGAAAAACGTGAAAAAAGTCACTATTTAAGCATATTTGAGGATTTTAACTTCAAATCATAGAGCGAGGTTTCGTATTATTTAGATCCAAGAAAAGACATATGACAATGTTGTTTCCAATACAAATGATAAAAATCAATGTGTTTTCATTAGAATTAACTAAAATGTTCCTGATTTTCCGTTTATATTACCGATGGAAGATGTACACGTAAAACCGCTCTATTCCGGCTGAAACGTCGATATATGCAATAAAAACAGAACTTCTCCCCTTTTCAATATCTTACTCAGTATTTTAACGAGAAACAAATAGTTGATTAAAATGAAGTATTTTAGGTTATTATCTAATAAATTATGTGTTTGCATCATTTTTTTCGTATATATATGAATTAATACCCATGGACTGAAAATTCACAAAAACGTGGAAAACGGCAAAATATTGCCTAATTCGATGATATTTTATTTAAATCACATGAAGGAAAAGGGGATGATAAACGTCAAAATATTGGTAAATTCGATGATTTTTCGTACGAAACAAAATGCAAGAAAACTTGCTTAAAATGCAATATTATGCGAAATTCTGAGATTTGAAGGCCAAATCACCTATCGTGATACTACATGAAATAGTATCGAAATATTGGTAAAAATGAATATATGTGCGTAATATCAAACTACATGATTAACGTGGAAAAGTCACTATTTTACCATATTTGAGGATTTTACCTTCAAATCATAGAGCGAGGTTTCGTATTATTTAGTTCCAAGAAAAGACATATGAAAATGTTGTCTCCAATACAAATGATAAAAAACAATGTGTTTTCATTAGAATTAACTATAATGTTCTTGATTTTCCGTTTATATTAACGAGGGAAGATGTACACGTAAAACCGCTCTAATCCGGCTGAAACGTCGATATATAAAATAAAAACCGAACTTCTCCCCTTTTCAATATCTTACACAGTATTTTAACGAGAAACAAATAGATGATTGAAAATGAAGTATTTAAGGTTATTATCTAATCAATTATGTGTTTGCATCATTTTTATTGTATATATATGAAGTAATACCAATGGACTGAAAATTCACAAAAACGTGGAAAACGGCAAAATATTGCCTAATTCGATTATATTTTGTTTAAATCACACGAAGGAAAAGGGGATGATAAACGTCAAAATATTGCTAAATTCGATGATTTTTCGTACGAAACAAAATGCAAGAAAACTTGCTTAAAATGCTATATTATGCGAAATTCTGAGATTTGAAGGCCAAATCACATATCGTGATACTACATGAAATAGTATCGAAATATTGATAAAAATGAATATATTTACGTAATATCAAAATACATGAAAAACGTGAAAGAAGTCACTATTTAACCATATTTGAGGATTTTAACTTCAAATCATAGAGCGAGGTTTCGAATTATTTAGATCCAAGAAAAGACATATGACAATGTTGTTTCCAATACAAATGATAAAAATCAATGTGTTTTCATTAGAATTAACTATAATGTTCTTGATTTTCCGTTTATATTAACGAGGGAAGATGTAAACGTAAAACCGCTCTAATCCGGCTGAAACGTCGATATATGGAATAAAAACCGAACTTCTCCCCTTTTCAATATCTTAATCAGTATTTTAACGAGAAACAAATATATGAAAATATATGAAATATATGAAAAATATATTTTCAAATATATTGAAAATGAAGTATTTAAGGTTATTATCTAATCAATTATGTGTTTGCATCATTTTTATCGTATATATATATATGAATTAATACCCATGGACGGAAAATTCACAAAAACGTGGAAAACGGCACAATATTGCCTAATTCGATGATATTTTGTTTAAATCACATGAAGGAAAAGGAGATGATAAACGTCAAAATATTGCTAAATTCGATGATTTTTCGTACGAAACAAAATGCAAGAAAACTTGCTTAAAGTGCAATATTATGCGAAATTCTGAGATTTGAAGGCCAAATCACATATCGTGATCCTACATGAAATAGTATCGAAATATTGGTAAAAATGAATATATTTACGTAATATCAAACTACATGAAAAACGTGAAAAAAGTCACTATTTAAGCATATTTGAGGATTTTAACTTCAAATCATAGAGCGAGGTTTCGTATTATTTAGATCCAAGAAAAGACATATGACAATGTTGTTTCCAATACAAATGATAAAAATCAATGTGTTTTCATTAGAATTAACTAAAATGTTCCTGATTTTCCGTTTATATTACCGATGGAAGATGTACACGTAAAACCGCTCTATTCCGGCTGAAACGTCGATATATGCAATAAAAACAGAACTTGTCCCCTTTTCAATATCTTACTCAGTATTTTAACGAGAAACAAATAGTTGATTAAAATGAAGTATTTTAGGTTATTTTCTAATCAATTATGTGTTTGCATCATTTTTATCGTATATATAATGAATTAATACCCATAGACTGAAAATTCACAAAAACGTGGAAAAACGGCAAAATATTGCCTAATTCGATGATATTTTGTTTAAACCAAATAAAGGAAAAGGGGATGATAAACGTCAAAATATTGCTAAATTCGATGATTTTTCGTACTAAACAAAATGCAAGAAAACTTGCTTAAAATGCAATATTATGCGAAATTCTGAGGTTTGAAGGCCAAATCACATATCGTGATACTACATGAAATAGTATCGAAATATTGGTAAAAATGAATATATTTGCGTAATATCAAACTACATGATTAACGTGAAAAAGTCACTATTTTACCATATTTGAGGATTTTACCTTCAAATCATAGAGCGAGGTTTCGTATTATTTAGTTCCAAGAAAAGACATATGACAATGTTGTTTCCAATACAAATGATAAAAAACAATGTGTTTTCATTAGAATTAACTATAATGTTCTTGATTTTCCGTTTATATTAACGAGGGAAGATGTAAACGTAAAACCGCTCTAATCCGGCTGAAACGTCGATATATGCAATAAAAACCGAGCTTCTCCCCTTTTCAAAATCTTACTCAGTATTTTAACGAGAAACAAAAGTTGATTGAAAATGAAGTATTTAAGGTTATTATCTAATCAATTATGTGTTTGCATCATTTTTATCGTATATATATGAAGTAATACCTATGGACTGAAAATTCACAAAAACGTGGAAAACGGCAAAATATTGCCTAATTCGATGATATTTTATTTAAATCACATGAAGGAAAAGGGGATGATAAACGTCAAAATATTGGTAAATTCGATGATTTTTTGTACGAAACAAAATGCAAGAAAACTTGCTTAAAATGCAATATTATGCGAAATTCTGAGATTTGAAGGCCAAATCACCTATCGTGATACTACATGAACTAGTATCGAAATATTGGTAAAAATGATTATATGTGCGTAATATCAAACTACATGAATAACGTGGAAAAGTCACTATTTTACCATATTTGAGGATTTTACCTTCAAATCATAGAGCGAGGTTTCGTATTATTTAGTTCCAAGAAAAGACATATGACAATGTTGTTTCCAATACAAATGATAAAAATCAATGTGTTTTCATTAGAATTAACTAAAATGTTCCTGATTTTCCGTTTATATTACCGATGGAAGATGTACACGTAAAACCACTCTAATCCGGCTGAAACGTCGATATATGCAATAAAAACCGAACTTCTCCCCTTTTCAATATCTTACTCAGTATTTTAACGAGAAACAAATAGTTGATTGAAAATGAAGTATTTAAGGTTATTATCTAATAAATTATGTGTTTGCATCATTTTTTTCGTATATATATGAATTAATACCCATGGACTGAAAATTCACAAAAACGTGGAAAACGGCAAAATATTGCCTAATTCGATGATATTTTATTTAAATCACATGAAGGAAAAGGGGATGATAAACGTCAAAATATTGGTAAATTCGATGATTTTTCGTACGAAACAAAATGCAAGAAAACTTGCTTAAAATGCAATATTATGCGAAATTCTGAGATTTGAAGGCCAAATCACCTATCGTGATACTACATGAAAGAGTATCGAAATATTGGTAAAAATGAATATATGTGCGTAATATCAAACTACATGATTAACGTGGAAAAGTCACTATTTTACCATATTTGAGGATTTTACCTTCAAATCATAGAGCGAGGTTTCGTATTATTTAGTTCCAAGAAAAGACATATGAAAATGTTGTCTCCAATACAAATGATAAAAAACAATGTGTTTTCATTAGAATTAACTATAATGTTCTTGATTTTCCGTTTATATTAACGAGGGAAGATGTACACGTAAAACCGCTCTAATCCGGCTGAAACGTCGATATATAAAATAAAAACCGAACTTCTCCCCTTTTCAATATCTTACACAGTATTTTAACGAGAAACAAATAGATGATTGAAAATGAAGTATTTAAGGTTATTATCTAATCAATTATGTGTTTGCATCATTTTTATTGTATATATATGAAGTAATACCAATGGACTGAAAATTCACAAAAACGTGGAAAACGGCAAAATATTGCCTAACTCGATTATATTTTGTTTAAATCACACGAAGGAAAAGGGGATGATAAACGTCAAAATATTGCTAAATTCGATGATTTTTCGTACGAAACAAAATGCAAGAAAACTTGCTTAAAATGCTATATTATGCGAAATTCTGAGATTTGAAGGCCAAATCACATATCGTGATACTACATGAAATAGTATCGAAATATTGATAAAAATGAATATATTTACGTAATATCAAACTACATGAAAAACGTGAAAGAAGTCACTATTTAACCATATTTGAGGATTTTAACTTCAAATCATAGAGCGAGGTTTCGTATTATTTAGATCCAAGAAAAAACAATGTTGTTTCCAATACAAATGATAAAAATCAATGTGTTTTCATTAGAATTAACTAAAATGTTCCTGATTTTCCGTTTATATTACCGATGGAAGATGTACACGTAAAACCGCTCTAATCCGGCTGAAACGTCGATATATGCAATAAAAACCGAACTTCTCCCCTTTTCAATATCTTACTCAGTATTTTAACGAGAAACAAATAGATGATTGAAAATGAAGTATTTAAGGTTATTATTTAATCAATTATGTGCGTGCATCATTTTTATCGTATATATATGAATTAATACCCATGGACGGAAAATTCACAAAAACGTGGAAAACGGAAAAATATTGCCTAACTCGATGATATTTTGTTTAAATCACATGAAGGAAAAGGAGATGATAAACGTCAAAATATTGCTAAATTTGATGATTTTTTGTATGAAACAAAATGCAAGAAAACTTGCTTAAAATGCAATATTATGCGAAATTCTGAGATTTGAAGGCCAAATCACATATCGTGATGCTACATGAAATAGTATGGAAATTTTGGTAAAAATGAATATATTTGCGTAATATCAAACTACATGATTAACGTGAAAAAGTCACTATTTTACCATATTTGAGGATTTTACCTTCAAATCATAGAGCGAGGTTTCGTATTATTTAGTTCCAAGAAAAGACATATGACAATGTTGTTTCCAATACAAATGATAAAAAACAATGTGTTTTCATTAGAATTAACTATAATGTTCTTGATTTTCCGTTTATATTAACGAGGGAAGATGTAAACGTAAAACCGCTCTAATCCGGCTGAAACGTCGATATATGCAATAAAAACCGAACTTCTCTCCTTTTCAATATCTTAATCAGTATTTTAACGAGAAACAAATATATGAAAATATATGAAATATATGAAAAATATATTTTTAAATATATTGAAAATGAAGTATTTAAGGTTATTATCTAATCAATTATGTGTTTGCATCATTTTTATCGTATATATATATATATATGAATTAATACCCATGGACGGAAAATTCACAAAAACGTGGAAAACGGCACAATATTGCCTAATTTGATGATATTTTGTTTAAATCACATGAAGGAAAAGGAGATGATAAACGTCAAAATATTGCTAAATTCGATGATTTTTCGTACGAAACAAAATGCAAGAAAACTTGCTTAAAATGCAATATTATGCGAAATTCTGAGATTTGAAGGCCAAATCACATATCGTGATCCTATATGAAATAGTATCGAAATATTGGTAAAAATGAATATATTTACGTAATATCAAACTACATGAAAAACGTGAAAAAAGTCACTATTTAAGCATATTTGAGGATTTTAACTTCAAATCATAGAGCGAGGTTTCGTATTATTTAGATCCAAGAAAAGACATATGACAATGTTGTTTCCAATACAAATGATAAAAATCAATGTGTTTTCATTAGAATTAACTAAAATGTTCCTGATTTTCCGTTTATATTACCGATGGAAGATGTACACGTAAAACCGCTCTATTCCGGCTGAAACGTCGATATATGCAATAAAAACAGAACTTCTCCCCTTTTCAATATCTTACTCAGTATTTTAACGAGAAACAAATAGTTGATTAAAATGAAGTATTTTAGGTTATTATCTAATAAATTATGTGTTTGCATCATTTTTTTCGTATATATATGAATTAATACCCATGGACTGAAAATTCACAAAAACGTGGAAAACGGCAAAATATTGCCTAATTCGATGATATTTTATTTAAATCACATGAAGGAAAAGGGGATGATAAACGTCAAAATATTGGTAAATTCGATGATTTTTCGTACGAAACAAAATGCAAGAAAACTTGCTTAAAATGCAATATTATGCGAAATTCTGAGATTTGAAGGCCAAATCACCTATCGTGATACTACATGAAATAGTATCGAAATATTGGTAAAAATGAATATATGTGCGTAATATCAAACTACATGATTAACGTGGAAAAGTCACTATTTTACCATATTTGAGGATTTTACCTTCAAATCATAGAGCGAGGTTTCGTATTATTTAGTTCCAAGAAAAGACATATGAAAATGTTGTCTCCAATACAAATGATAAAAAACAATGTGTTTTCATTAGAATTAACTATAATGTTCTTGATTTTCCGTTTATATTAACGAGGGAAGATGTACACGTAAAACCGCTCTAATCCGGCTGAAACGTCGATATATAAAATAAAAACCGAACTTCTCCCCTTTTCAATATCTTACACAGTATTTTAACGAGAAACAAATAGATGATTGAAAATGAAGTATTTAAGGTTATTATCTAATCAATTATGTGTTTGCATCATTTTTATTGTATATATATGAAGTAATACCAATGGACTGAAAATTCACAAAAACGTGGAAAACGGCAAAATATTGCCTAATTCGATTATATTTTGTTTAAATCACACGAAGGAAAAGGGGATGATAAACGTCAAAATATTGCTAAATTCGATGATTTTTCGTACGAAACAAAATGCAAGAAAACTTGCTTAAAATGCTATATTATGCGAAATTCTGAGATTTGAAGGCCAAATCACATGTCGTGATACTACATGAAATAGTATCGAAATATTGATAAAAATGAATATATTTACGTAATATCAAAATACATGAAAAACGTGAAAGAAGTCACTATTTAACCATATTTGAGGATTTTAACTTCAAATCATAGAGCGAGGTTTCGTATTATTTAGATCCAAGAAAAGACATATGACAATGTTGTTTCCAATACAAATGATAAAAATCAATGTGTTTTCATTAGAATTAACTATAATGTTCTTGATTTTCCGTTTATATTAACGAGGGAAGATGTAAACGTAAAACCGCTCTAATCCGGCTGAAACGTCGATATATGGAATAAAAACCGAACTTCTCCCCTTTTCAATATCTTAATCAGTATTTTAACGAGAAACAAATATATGAAAATATATGAAATATATGAAAAATATATTTTCAAATATATTGAAAATGAAGTATTTAAGGTTATTATCTAATCAATTATGTGTTTGCATCATTTTTATCGTATATATATATATATGAATTAATACCCATGGACGGAAAATTCACAAAAACGTGGAAAACGGCACAATATTGCCTAATTCGATGATATTTTGTTTAAATCACATGAAGGAAAAGGAGATGATAAACGTCAAAATATTGCTAAATTCGATGATTTTTCGTACGAAACAAAATGCAAGAAAACTTGCTTAAAGTGCAATATTATGCGAAATTCTGAGATTTGAAGGCCAAATCACATATCGTGATCCTACATGAAATAGTATCGAAATATTGGTAAAAATGAATATATTTACGTAATATCAAACTACATGAATAACGTGAAAAAAGTCACTATTTAAGCATATTTGAGGATTTTAACTTCAAATCATAGAGCGAGGTTTCGTATTATTTAGATCCAAGAAAAGACATATGACAATGTTGTTTCCAATACAAATGATAAAAATCAATGTGTTTTCATTAGAATTAACTAAAATGTTCCTGATTTTCCGTTTATATTACCGATGGAAGATGTACACGTAAAACCGCTCTATTCCGGCTGAAACGTCGATATATGCAATAAAAACAGAACTTGTCCCCTTTTCAATATCTTACTCAGTATTTCAACGAGAAACAAATAGTTGATTAAAATGAAGTATTTTAGGGTATTTTCTAATCAATTATGTGTTTGCATCATTTTTATCGTATATATAATGAATTAATACCCATAGACTGAAAATTCACAAAAACGTGGAAAAACGGCAAAATATTGCCTAATTCGATGATATTTTATTTAAATCACATGAAGGAAAAGGGGATGATAAACGTCAAAATATTGGTAAATTCGATGATTTTTCGTACGAAACAAAATGCAAGAAAACTTGCTTAAAATTCAATATTATGCGAAATTCTGAGATATGAAGGCCAAATCACCTATCGTGATACTACATGAAATAGTATCGAAATATTGGTAAAAATGATTATATGTGCGTAATATTAAACTACATGAATAAAGTGGAAAAGTCACTATTTTACCATATTTGAGGATTTTACCTTCAAATCATAGAGCGAGGTTTCGTATTATTTAGTTCCAAGAAAAGACATATGACAATGTTGTTTCCAATACAAATGATAAAAAACAATGTGTTTTCATTAGAATTAACTATAATGTTCTTGATTTTCCGTTTATATTAACGAGGGAAGATGTACACGTAAAACCGCTCTAATCAGGCTGAAACGTCGATATATGCAATACAAACCGAACTTCTCCCCTTTTCAATATCTTACTCAGTATTTTAACGAGAAACAAATAGTTGATTGAAAAAGAAGTATTTAAGGTTATTATCTAATAAATTATGTGTTTGCATCATTTTTTTCGTATATATATGAATTAATACCCATGGACTGAAAATTCACAAAAACGTGGAAAACGGCAAAATATTGCCTATTTCGATTATATTTGGTTTAAATCACACGAAGGAAAAGGGGATGATAAACGTCAAAATATTGCTAAATTCGATGATTTTTCGTACGAAACAAAATGCAAGAAAACTTGCTTAAAATTCTATATTTTGCGAAATTCTGAGATTTGAAGGTCAAATCACATATCGTGATACTACATGAAATAGTATCGAAATATTGGTAAAAATGAATATATTTACGTAATATCAAACTACATGAAAAACGTGAAAAAAGTCACTATTTAACCATATTTGAGGATTTTAAATTCAAATCATAGAGCGAGGTTTCGTATTATTTAGATCCAGGAAAAGACATATGACAATGTTGTTTCCAATACAAATGATAAAAATCAATGTGTTTTCATTAGAATTAACTAAAATGTTCCTGATTTTCCGCTTATATTACCGATGGAAGATGTACACGTAAAACCGCTCTAATCCGGCTGAAACGTCGATATATGCAATAAAAACCGAACTTCTCCCCTTTTCAATCTCTTACTCAGTATTTTAACGAGAAACAAATAGTTGATTGAAAATGAAGTATTTAAGGTTATTATCTAATAAATTATGTGTTTGCATCATTTTTATCGTATGTATATGAATTAATACCCATGGACTTAAAATTCACAAAAACGTGGAAAACGGCAAAATATTGCCTAATTCGATGATATTTTATTTAAATCACATGAAGGAAAAGGGGATGATAAACGTCAAAATATTGGTAAATTCGATGATTTTTCGTACGAAACAAAATGCAATAAAACTTGCTTAAAATTCAATATTATGCGAAATTCTGAGATATGAAGGCCAAATCACCTATCGTGATACTACATGAAATAGTATCGAAATATTGGTAAAAATGATTATATGTGCGTAATATTAAACTACATGAATAAAGTGGAAAAGTCACTATTTTACCATATTTGAGGATTTTACCTTCAAATCATAGAGCGAGGTTTCGTATTATTTAGTTCCAAGAAAAGACATATGACAATGTTGTTTCCAATACAAATGATAAAAAACAATGTGTTTTCATTAGAATTAACTATAATGTTCTTGATTTTCCGTTTATATTAACGAGGGAAGATGTAAACGTAAAACCGCTCTAATCCGGCTGAAACGTCGATATATGGAATAAAAACCGAACTTCTCCCCTTTTCAATATCTTAATCAGTATTTTAACGAGAAACAAATATATGAAAATATATGAAATATATGAAAAATATATTTTCAAATATATTGAAAATGAAGTATTTAAGGTTATTATCTAATCAATTATGTGTTTGCATCATTTTTATCGTATATATATATATGAATTAATACCCATGGACGGAAAATTCACAAAAACGTGGAAAACGGCACAATATTGCCTAATTCGATGATATTTTGTTTAAATCACATGAAGGAAAAGGAGATGATAAACGTCAAAATATTGCTAAATTCGATGATTTTTCGTACGAAACAAAATGCAAGAAAACTTGCTTAAAGTGCAATATTATGCGAAATTCTGAGATTTGAAGGCCAAATCACATATCGTGATCCTACATGAAATAGTATCGAAATATTGGTAAAAATGAATATATTTACGTAATATCAAACTACATGAAAAACGTGAAAAAAGTCACTATTTAAGCATATTTGAGGATTTTAACTTCAAATCATAGAGCGAGGTTTCGTATTATTTAGATCCAAGAAAAGACATATGACAATGTTGTTTCCAATACAAATGATAAAAATCAATGTGTTTTCATTAGAATTAACTAAAATGTTCCTGATTTTCCGTTTATATTACCGATGGAAGATGTACACGTAAAACCGCTCTATTCCGGCTGAAACGTCGATATATGCAATAAAAACAGAACTTGTCCCCTTTTCAATATCTTACTCAGTATTTTAACGAGAAACAAATAGTTGATTAAAATGAAGTATTTTAGGTTATTTTCTAATCAATTATGTGTTTGCATCATTTTTATCGTATATATAATGAATTAATACCCATAGACTGAAAATTCACAAAAACGTGGAAAAACGGCAAAATATTGTCTAATTCGATGATATTTTGTTTAAACCAAATAAAGGAAACGGGGATGATAAACGTCAAAATATTGCTAAATTCGATGATTTTTCGTACTAAACAAAATGCAAGAAAACTTACTTAAAATGCTATATTATGCGAAATTCTGAGATTTGAAGGCCAAATCACATATCGTGATACTACATGAAATAGTATCGAAATATTGGTAAAAATGAATATATTTACGTAATATCAAACTACATGAAAAACGTGAAAAAAGTCACTATTTAACCATATTTGAGGATTTTAACTTCAAATCATAGAGCGAGGTTTCGTATTATTTAGATCCAAGAAAAGACATATGACAATGTTGTTTCCAATACAAATGATAAAAATCAATGTGTTTTCATTTGAATTAACTAAAATGTTCCTGATTTTCCGTTTATATTACCGATGGAAGATGTACACGTAAAACCGCTCTAATCCGGCTGAAACGTCGATATATGCAATAAAAACCGAACTTCTCCCCTTTTCAATATCTTACTCAGTATTTTAACGAGAAACAAATAGATGATTGAAAATGAAGTATTTAAGGTTATTATCTAATCAATTATGTGTTTGCATCATTTTTATCGTATATATATGAATTAATACCCATGGACGGAAAATTCACAAAAACGTGGAAAACGGAAAAATATTGCCTAACTCGATGATATTTTGTTTAAATCACATGAAGGAAAAGGAGATGATAAACGTCAAAATATTGCTAAATTTGATGATTTTTCGTATGAAACAAAATGCAAGAAAACTTGCTTAAAATGCAATATTATGCGAAATTCTGAGATTTGAAGGCCAAATCACATATCGTGATACTACATGAAATAGTATCGAAATATTGGTAAAAATGAATATATTTGCGTAATATCAAACTACATGATTAACGTGAAAAAGTCACTATTTTACCATATTTGAGGATTTTACCTTCAAATCATAGAGCGAGGTTTCGTATTATTTAGTTCCAAGAAAAGACATATGACAATGTTGTTTCCAATACAAATGATAAAAAACAATGTGTTTTCATTAGAATTAACTATAATGTTCTTGATTTTCCGTTTATATTAACGAGGGAAGATGTAAACGTAAAACCGCTCTAATCCGGCTGAAACGTCGATATATGGAATAAAAACCGAACTTCTCCCCTTTTCAATATCTTAATCAGTATTTAACGAGAAACAAATATATGAAAATATATGAAATATATGAAAAATATATTTTCAAATATATTGAAAATGAAGTATTTAAGGTTATTATCTAATCAATTATGTGTTTGCATCATTTTTATCGTATATATATATATGAATTAATACCTATGGACGGAAAATTCACAAAAACGTGGAAAACGGCACAATATTGCCTAATTCGATGATATTTTGTTTAAATCACATGAAGGAAAAGGAGATGATAAACGTCAAAATATTGCTAAATTCGATGATTTTTCGTACGAAACAAAATGCAAGAAAACTTGCTTAAAGTGCAATATTATGCGAAATTCTGAGATTTGAAGGCCAAATCACATATCGTGATCCTACATGAAATAGTATCGAAATATTGGTAAAAATGAATATATTTACGTAATATCAAACTACATGAAAAACGTGAAAAAAGTCACTATTTAAGCATATTTGAGGATTTTAACTTCAAATCATAGAGCGAGGTTTCGTATTATTTAGATCCAAGAAAAGACATATGACAATGTTGTTTCCAATACAAATGATAAAAATCAATGTGTTTTCATTAGAATTAACTAAAATGTTCCTGATTTTCCGTTTATATTACCGATGGAAGATGTACACGTAAAACCGCTCTATTCCGGCTGAAACGTCGATATATGCAATAAAAACAGAACTTGTCCCCTTTTAAATATCTTACTCAGTATTTTAACGAGAAACAAATAGTTGATTAAAATGAAGTATTTTAGGTTATTTTCTAATCAATTATGTGTTTGCATCATTTTTATCGTATATATAATGAATTAATACCCATAGACTGAAAATTCACAAAAACGTGGAAAATCGGCAAAATATTGCCTAATTCGATGATATTTTGTTTAAACCAAATAAAGGAAACGGGGATGATAAACGTCAAAATATTGCTAAATTCGATGATTTTTCGTACTAAACAAAATGCAAGAAAACTTGCTTAAAATGCAATATTATGCGAAATTCTGAGATTTGAAGGCCAAATCACATATCGTGATACTACATAAAATAGTATCGAAATATTGGTAAAAATGAATATATTTACGTAATATCAAACTACATGAAAAACGTGAAAAAAGTCACTATTTAACCATATTTGAGGATTTTAACTTCAAATCATAGAGCGAGGTTTCGTATTATTTAGATCCAGGAAAAGACATATGACAATGTTGTTTCCAATACAAATGATAAAAATCAATGTGTTTTCATTAGAATTAACTAAAATGTTCCTGATTTTCCGCTTATATTACCGATGGAAGATGTACACGTAAAACCGCTCTAATCCGGCTGAAACGTCGATATATGCAATAAAAAACGAACTTCTCCCCTTTTCAATCTCTTACTAAGTATTTTAACGAGAAACAAATAGTTGATTGAAAATGAAGTATTTAAGGTTATTATCTAATAAATTATGTGTTTGCATCATTTTTATCGTATATATATGAATTAATACCCATGGACTGAAAATTCACAAAACGTGGAAAACGGCAAAATATTGCCTAATTCGATGATATTTTATTTAAATCACATGAAGGAAAAGGGGATGATAAACGTCAAAATATTGGTAAATTCGATGATTTTTCGTACGAAACAAAATGCAAGAAAACTTGCTTAAAATGCAATATTATGCGAAATTCTGAGATTTGAAGGTCAAATCACATATCGTGATACTACATGAAATAGTATCGAAATATTGGTAAAAATGAATATATTTACGTAATATCAAACTACATGAAAAACGTGAAAAAAGTCACTATTTAACCATATTTGAGGATTTTAACTTCAAATCATAGAGCGAGGTTTCGTATTATTTAGTTCCAAGAAAAGACATATGACAATGTTGTTTCCAATATAAATGATAAAAATCAATGTGTTTTCATTAGAATTAACTAAAATGTTCCTGATTTTCCGTTTATATTACCGATGGAAGATGTACACGTAAAACCGCTCTAATCTGGCTGAAACGTCGATATATGCAATAAAAACCGAACTTCTCCCCTTTTCAATATCTTACTCAGTATTTTAACGAGAAACAAATAGTTGATTGAAAATGAAGTATTTAAGGTTATTATCTAATAAATTATGTGTTTGCATCATTTTTATCGTATATATATGAATTAATACCCATGGACTGAAAATTCACAAAACGTGGAAAACGGCAAAATATTGCCTAATTCGATGATATTTTATTTAAATCACATGAAGGAAAAGGGGATGATAAACGTCAAAATATTGGTAAATTCGATGATTTTTCGTACGAAACCAAATGCAAGAAAACTTGCTTAAAATGCAATATTATGCGAAATTCTGAGATTTGAAGGCCAAATCACATATCGTGATACTACATGAAATAGTATCGATATATTGGTAAAAATGAATATATTTACGTAATATCAAACTACATGAAAAACGTGAAAAAAGTCATTATTTTACCATATATGAGGATTTTAACTTCAAATCATAGAGCGAGGTTTCGTATTATTTAGATCCAAGAAAAGACATATGACAATGTTGTTTCCAATACAAATGATAAAAATCAATGTGTTTTCATTAGAATTAACTAAAATGTTCCTGATTTTCCATTTATATTACCGATGGAAGATGTACACGTAAAACCGCTCTAATCCGGCTGAAACGTCGATATATGCAATAAAAACCGAACTTCTCCCCTTTTCAATATCTTAATCAGTATTTTAACGAGAAACAAATATATGAAAATATATGAAATATATGAAAAATATATTTTCAAATAGATTGAAAATGAAGTATTTAAGGTTATTATCTAATCAATTATGTGTTTGCATCATTTTTATCGTATATATATGAATTAATACCCATGGACGGAAAATTCACAAAAACGTGGAAAACGGCACAATATTGCCTAATTCGATGATATTTTGTTTAAATCACATGAAGGAAAAGGAGATGATAAACGTCAAAATATTGCTAAATTCGATGATTTTTCGTACGAAACAAAATGCAAGAAAACTTGCTTAAAATGCAATATTATGCGAAATTCTGAGATTTGAAAGCCAAATCACATATCGTGATACTAAATGAAATAGTATCGAAATATTGGTAAAAATGAATATATTTACGTAATATCAAACTACATGAAAAACGTGAAAAAATTCACTATTTAACCATATTTGAGGATTTTAACTTCAAATCATAGAGCGAGGTTTCGTATTATTTAGATCAAAGAAAAGACATATGAAAATGTTGTTTCCAATACAAATGATAGAAATCAATGTGTTTTCATTAGAATTAACTAAAATGTTCCCGATTTTCCGTTTATATTACCGATGGAAGATGTACACGTAAAACCGCTCTAATCTGGCTGAAACGTCGATATATGCAATAAAAACCGAACTTCTCCCCTTTTCAATATCTTACTCAGTATTTTAACGAGAAACAAATAGTTGATTGAAAATGAAGTATTTAAGGTTATTATCTAATAAATTATGTGTTTGCATCATTTTTATCGTATATATATGAATTAATACCCATGGACTGAAAATTCACAAAAACGTGGAAAACGGCAAAATATTGCCTAATTCGATGATATTTTATTTAAATCACATGAAGGAAAAGGGGATGATAAACGTCAAAATATTGGTAAATTCGATGATTTTTCGTACTAAACAAAATGCAAGAAAACTTGCATAAAATGCAATATTATGCGAAATTCTGAGATTTGAAGGCCAAATCACATATCGTGATACTACATGATATAGTATCGAAATATTGGTATAAATTAATATATTTGCGTAATATTAAACTACATGATTAACGTGAAAAAGTCACTATTTTACCATATTTGAGGATTTTACCTTCAAATCATAGAGTGAGGTTTCGTATTATTAATTCCAAGAAAAGACATATGACATAGTTGTTTCTAATACAAATGATAAAAAACAATGTGTTTTCATTAGAATTAACTATAATGTTCTTGATTTTCCGTTTATATTAACGAGGGAAGATGTACACGTAAAACCGCTCTAATCCGGCTGAAACATCCATATATGCAATAAAAACCGAACTTCTCCCCATTTCAATATCTTAATCAGTATTTTAACGAGAAACAAGTATATGAAAATATATGAAATATATGAAAAATATATTTTTAAATAGATTAAAAATGAAGTATTTAGGGTTATTATTTAATCGATTATGTGTTTGCATCATTTTTATCGTATATATATGAATTATTACCCATGGACGGAAAATTCACAAAAACGTGGAAAACGGCATAATATTGCCTATCTCGATGATATTTTATTTAAATCACATGAAGGAAAAGGGGATGATAAACGTCAAAATATTGCTAAATTCGATGATTTTTCGTACGAAACAAAAAGCAAGAAAACTTGCTTAAAATGCAATATTATGCGAAATTCTGTGATTTCAAGGCCAAATCACATATCGTGATACTACATGAAATAGTATCGAAATATTGGTAAAAATGAATATATTTGCGTAATATCAAACTACATTATTAACGTGAAAAAGTCACTATTTTACCATTTTTGAGGATTTTACCTTCAAATCATAGAGCGAGGTTTCGTATTATTTAGTTCCAAGAAAAGACATATGACAATGTTGTTTCCAATACAAATGATAAAAAACAATGTGTTTTCATTAGAATTATCTATAATGTTCTTGATTTTCCGTTTATATTAACGAGGGAAGATGTACACGTAAAACCGCTCTAATCCGGCTGAAACGTCGATATATGCAATAAAAACCGAACTTCTCCCCTTTTCAATATCTACTCAGTATTTTAACGAGAAACAAATAGATGATTGAAAATGAAGTATTTAAGGTTATTATCTAATCAATTATATGTTTTCATCATTTTTATCGTATATATATGAAGTAATACCCATGGACTGAAAATTCACAAAAACGTGGAAAACGGCAAAATATTGCCTAATTCAATGATATTTTGTTTAAATCACATGAAGGAAAAGGGGATGACAAACGTCAAAATATTGCTAAATTCGATGATTTTTCGTACGAAACAAAATGCAAGAAAACTTGCTTAAAATGCAATATTATGCGAAATTCTGATATTTGAAGGCCAAATCACATATCGTGATACTACATGAAATAGTATCAAAATATTGGTAAAAATGAATATATTTACGTAATATCAAACTACATGAAAAACGTGAAAAAAGTCACTATTTAACCATATTTGAGGATTTTAACTTCAAATCATAGAGCGAGGTTTCGTATTATTTAGATCCAAGAAAAGACATATGACAATGTTGTTTCCAATACAAATGATAAAAATCAATGTGTTTTCATTAGAATTAACTATAATGTTCTTGATTTTCCGTTTATATTAACGAGGGAAGATGTACACGTAAAACCGCTCTAATCCGGCTGAAACGTCGATATATGCAATAAAAACCGAACTTCTCCCCTTTTCAATATCTTAATCAGTATTTTAACGAGAAATAAATATATGAAAATATATGAAATATATTAAAAATATATTTTCATATAGATTGAAAATGAAGTATTTAAGGTTATTATCTAATCACATATGTGTTTGCATCATTTTTATCGTATATATATGAATTAATACCCATGGACGGAAAATTCACAAAAACGTGAAAAACGGCACAATATTGCCTAATTCGATGATATTTTATTTAAATCACATGAAGGAAAAGGGGATGAAAAACGTCAAAATATTGGTAAATTCGATGATTTTTCGTACGAAACAAAATGCAAGAAAACTTGCTTAAAATGCAATATTATGCGAAATTCTGAGATTTGAAGGCCAAATCACCTATCGTTATACTACATGAAATAGTATCGAAATATTGGTAAAAATGAACATATGTGCGTAATATCAAACTACATGATTAACGTGGAAAAGTCACTATTTTACCATATTTGAGGATTTTACCTTCAAATCATAGAGCGAGGTTTCGTATTATTTAGTTCGAAGAAAAGACATATGACAATGATGTTTCCAATACAAATGATAAAAAACAATGCGTTTTCATTAGAATTAACTATAATGTTCTTGATTTTCCGTTTATATTACCGATGGAAGATGTACACGTAAAACCGCTCTATTCCGGCTGAAACGTCGATATATGCAATAAAAACAGAACTTGTCCCCTTTTCAATATCTTACTCAGTATTTTAACGAGAAACAAATAGTTGATTAAAATGAAGTATTTTAGGTTATTTTCTAATCAATTATGTGTTTGCATCATTTTTATCGTATATATAATGAATTAATACCCATAGACTGAAAATTCACAAAAACGTGGAAAAACGGCAAAATATTGTCTAATTCGATGATATTTTGTTTAAACCAAATAAAGGAAACGGGGATGATAAACGTCAAAATATTGCTAAATTCGATGATTTTTCGTACTAAATAAAATGCAAGAAAACTTACTTAAAATGCTATATTATGCGAAATTCTGAGATTTGAAGGCCAAATCACATATCGTGATACTACATGAAATAGTATCGAAATATTGGTAAAAATGAATATATTTACGTAATATCAAACTACATGAAAAACGTGAAAAAAGTCACTATTTAACCATATTTGAGGATTTTAACTTCAAATCATAGAGCGAGGTTTCGTATTATTTAGATCCAAGAAAAGACATATGACAATGTTGTTTCCAATACAAATGATAAAAATCAATGTGTTTTCATTTGAATTAACTAAAATGTTCCTGATTTTCCGTTTATATTACCGATGGAAGATGTACACGTAAAACCGCTCTAATCCGGCTGAAACGTCGATATATGCAATAAAAACCGAACTTCTCCCCTTTTCAATATCTTACTCAGTATTTTAACGAGAAACAAATAGATGATTGAAAATGAAGTATTTAAGGTTATTATCTAATCAATTATGTGTTTGCATCATTTTTATCGTATATATATGAATTAATACCCATGGACGGAAAATTCACAAAAACGTGGAAAACGGAAAAATATTGCCTAACTCGATGATATTTTGTTTAAATCACATGAAGGAAAAGGAGATGATAAACGTCAAAATATTGCTAAATTTGATGATTTTTCGTATGAAACAAAATGCAAGAAAACTTGCTTAAAATGCAATATTATGCGAAATTCTGAGATTTGAAGGCCAAATCACATATCGTGATACTACATGAAATAGTATCGAAATATTGGTAAAAATGAATATATTTGCGTAATATCAAACTACATGATTAACGTGAAAAAGTCACTATTTTACCATATTTGAGGATTTTACCTTCAAATCATAGAGCGAGGTTTCGTATTATTTAGTTCCAAGAAAAGACATATGACAATGTTGTTTCCAATACAAATGATAAAAAACAATGTGTTTTCATTAGAATTAACTATAATGTTCTTGATTTTCCGTTTATATTAACGAGGGAAGATGTAAACGTAAAACCGCTCTAATCCGGCTGAAACGTCGATATATGGAATAAAAACCGAACTTCTCCCCTTTTCAATATCTTAATCAGTATTTAACGAGAAACAAATATATGAAAATATATGAAATATATGAAAAATATATTTTCAAATATATTGAAAATGAAGTATTTAAGGTTATTATCTAATCAATTATGTGTTTGCATCATTTTTATCGTATATATATATATGAATTAATACCTATGGACGGAAAATTCACAAAAACGTGGAAAACGGCACAATATTGCCTAATTCGACGATATTTTGTTTAAATCACATGAAGGAAAAGGAGATGATAAACGTCAAAATATTGCTAAATTCGATGATTTTTCGTACGAAACAAAATGCAAGAAAACTTGCTTAAAGTGCAATATTATGCGAAATTCTGAGATTTGAAGGCCAAATCACATATCGTGATCCTACATGAAATAGTATCGAAATATTGGTAAAAATGAATATATTTACGTAATATCAAACTACATGAAAAACGTGAAAAAAGTCACTATTTAAGCATATTTGAGGATTTTAACTTCAAATCATAGAGCGAGGTTTCGTATTATTTAGATCCAAGAAAAGACATATGACAATGTTGTTTCCAATACAAATGATAAAAATCAATGTGTTTTCATTAGAATTAACTAAAATGTTCCTGATTTTCCGTTTATATTACCGATGGAAGATGTACACGTAAAACCGCTCTATTCCGGCTGAAACGTCGATATATGCAATAAAAACAGAACTTGTCCCCTTTTAAATATCTTACTCAGTATTTTAACGAGAAACAAATAGTTGATTAAAATGAAGTATTTTAGGTTATTTTCTAATCAATTATGTGTTTGCATCATTTTTATCGTATATATAATGAATTAATACCCATAGACTGAAAATTCACAAAAACGTGGAAAATCGGCAAAATATTGCCTAATTCGATGATATTTTGTTTAAACCAAATAAAGGAAACGGGGATGATAAACGTCAAAATATTGCTAAATTCGATGATTTTTCGTACTAAACAAAATGCAAGAAAACTTGCTTAAAATGCAATATTATGCGAAATTCTGAGATTTGAAGGCCAAATCACATATCGTGATACTACATAAAATAGTATCGAAATATTGGTAAAAATGAATATATTTACGTAATATCAAACTACATGAAAAACGTGAAAAAAGTCACTATTTAACCATATTTGAGGATTTTAACTTCAAATCATAGAGCGAGGTTTCGTATTATTTAGATCCAGGAAAAGACATATGACAATGTTGTTTCCAATACAAATGATAAAAATCAATGTGTTTTCATTAGAATTAACTAAAATGTTCCTGATTTTCCGCTTATATTACCGATGGAAGATGTACACGTAAAACCGCTCTAATCCGGCTGAAACGTCGATATATGCAATAAAAAACGAACTTCTCCCCTTTTCAATCTCTTACTAAGTATTTTAACGAGAAACAAATAGTTGATTGAAAATGAAGTATTTAAGGTTATTATCTAATAAATTATGTGTTTGCATCATTTTTATCGTATATATATGAATTAATACCCATGGACTGAAAATTCACAAAACGTGGAAAACGGCAAAATATTGCCTAATTCGATGATATTTTATTTAAATCACATGAAGGAAAAGGGGATGATAAACGTCAAAATATTGGTAAATTCGATGATTTTTCGTACGAAACAAAATGCAAGAAAACTTGCTTAAAATGCAATATTATGCGAAATTCTGAGATTTGAAGGTCAAATCACATATCGTGATACTACATGAAATAGTATCGAAATATTGGTAAAAATGAATATATTTACGTAATATCAAACTACATGAAAAACGTGAAAAAAGTCACTATTTAACCATATTTGAGGATTTTAACTTCAAATCATAGAGCGAGGTTTCGTATTATTTAGTTCCAAGAAAAGACATATGACAATGTTTTTTCCAATATAAATGATAAAAATCAATGTGTTTTCATTAGAATTAACTAAAATGTTCCTGATTTTCCGTTTATATTACCGATGGAAGATGTACACGTAAAACCGCTCTAATCTGGCTGAAACGTCGATATATGCAATAAATACCGAACTTCTCCCCTTTTCAATATCTTACTCAGTATTTTAACGAGAAACAAATAGTTGATTGAAAATGAAGTATTTAAGGTTATTATCTAATAAATTATGTGTTTGCATCATTTTTATCGTATATATATGAATTAATACCCATGGACTGAAAATTCACAAAACGTGGAAAACGGCAAAATATTGCCTAATTCGATGATATTTTATTTAAATCACATGAAGGAAAAGGGGATGATAAACGTCAAAATATTGGTAAATTCGATGATTTTTCGTACGAAACAAAATGCAAGAAAACTTGCTTAAAATGCAATATTATGCGAAATTCTGAGATTTGAAGGCCAAATCACATATCGTGATACTACATGAAATAGTATCGATATATTGGTAAAAATGAATATATTTACGTAATATCAAACTACATGAAAAACGTGAAAAAAGTCATTATTTTACCATATATGAGGATTTTAACTTCAAATCATAGAGCGAGGTTTCGTATTATTTAGATCCAAGAAAAGACATATGACAATGTTGTTTCCAATACAAATGATAAAAATCAATGTGTTTTCATTAGAATTAACTAAAATGTTCCTGATTTTCCATTTATATTACCGATGGAAGATGTACACGTAAAACCGCTCTAATCCGGCTGAAACGTCGATATATGCAATAAAAACCGAACTTCTCCCCTTTTCAATATCTTAATCAGTATTTTAACGAGAAACAAATATATGAAAATATATGAAATATATGAAAAATATATTTTCAAATAGATTGAAAATGAAGTATTTAAGGTTATTATCTAATCAATTATGTGTTTGCATCATTTTTATCGTATATATATGAATTAATACCCATGGACGGAAAATTCACAAAAACGTGGAAAACGGCACAATATTGCCTAATTCGATGATATTTTGTTTAAATCACATGAAGGAAAAGGAGATGATAAACGTCAAAATATTGCTAAATTCGATGATTTTTCGTACGAAACAAAATGCAAGAAAACTTGCTTAAAATGCAATATTATGCGAAATTCTGAGATTTGAAAGCCAAATCACATATCGTGATACTAAATGAAATAGTATCGAAATATTGGTAAAAATGAATATATTTACGTAATATCAAACTACATGAAAAACGTGAAAAAATTCACTATTTAACCATATTTGAGGATTTTAACTTCAAATCATAGAGCGAGGTTTCGTATTATTTAGATCAAAGAAAAGACATATGAAAATGTTGTTTCCAATACAAATGATAGAAATCAATGTGTTTTCATTAGAATTAACTAAAATGTTCCCGATTTTCCGTTTATATTACCGATGGAAGATGTACACGTAAAACCGCTCTAATCTGGCTGAAACGTCGATATATGCAATAAAAACCGAACTTCTCCCCTTTTCAATATCTTACTCAGTATTTTAACGAGAAACAAATAGTTGATTGAAAATGAAGTATTTAAGGTTATTATCTAATAAATTATGTGTTTGCATCATTTTTATCGTATATATATGAATTAATACCCATGGACTGAAAATTCACAAAAACGTGGAAAACGGCAAAATATTGCCTAATTCGATGATATTTTATTTAAATCACATGAAGGAAAAGGGGATGATAAACGTCAAAATATTGGTAAATTCGATGATTTTTCGTACTAAACAAAATGCAAGAAAACTTGCATAAAATGCAATATTATGCGAAATTCTGAGATTTGAAGGCCAAATCACATATCGTGATACTACATGATATAGTATCGAAATATTGGTATAAATTAATATATTTGCGTAATATTAAACTACATGATTAACGTGAAAAAGTCACTATTTTACCATATTTGAGGATTTTACCTTCAAATCATAGAGTGAGGTTTCGTATTATTAATTCCAAGAAAAGACATATGACATAGTTGTTTCTAATACAAATGATAAAAAACAATGTGTTTTCATTAGAATTAACTATAATGTTCTTGATTTTCCGTTTATATTAACGAGGGAAGATGTACACGTAAAACCGCTCTAATCCGGCTGAAACATCCATATATGCAATAAAAACCGAACTTCTCCCCATTTCAATATCTTAATCAGTATTTTAACGAGAAACAAGTATATGAAAATATATGAAATATATGAAAAATATATTTTTAAATAGATTAAAAATGAAGTATTTAGGGTTATTATTTAATCGATTATGTGTTTGCATCATTTTTATCGTATATATATGAATTATTACCCATGGACGGAAAATTCACAAAAACGTGGAAAAACGGCATAATATTGCCTATCTCGATGATATTTTATTTAAATCACATGAAGGAAAAGGGGATGATAAACGTCAAAATATTGCTAAATTCGATGATTTTTCGTACGAAACAAAAAGCAAGAAAACTTGCTTAAAATGCAATATTATGCGAAATTCTGTGATTTCAAGGCCAAATCACATATCGTGATACTACATGAAATAGTATCGAAATATTGGTAAAAATGAATATATTTGCGTAATATCAAACTACATTATTAACGTGAAAAAGTCACTATTTTACCATTTTTGAGGATTTTACCTTCAAATCATAGAGCGAGGTTTCGTATTATTTAGTTCCAAGAAAAGACATATGACAATGTTGTTTCCAATACAAATGATAAAAAACAATGTGTTTTCATTAGAATTATCTATAATGTTCTTGATTTTCCGTTTATATTAACGAGGGAAGATGTACACGTAAAACCGCTCTAATCCGGCTGAAACGTCGATATATGCAATAAAAACCGAACTTCTCCCCTTTTCAATATCTACTCAGTATTTTAACGAGAAACAAATAGATGATTGAAAATGAAGTATTTAAGGTTATTATCTAATCAATTATATGTTTTCATCATTTTTATCGTATATATATGAAGTAATACCCATGGACTGAAAATTCACAAAAACGTGGAAAACGGCAAAATATTGCCTAATTCAATGATATTTTGTTTAAATCACATGAAGGAAAAGGGGATGACAAACGTCAAAATATTGCTAAATTCGATGATTTTTCGTACGAAACAAAATGCAAGAAAACTTGCTTAAAATGCAATATTATGCGAAATTCTGATATTTGAAGGCCAAATCACATATCGTGATACTACATGAAATAGTATCAAAATATTGGTAAAAATGAATATATTTACGTAATATCAAACTACATGAAAAACGTGAAAAAAGTCACTATTTAACCATATTTGAGGATTTTAACTTCAAATCATAGAGCGAGGTTTCGTATTATTTAGATCCAAGAAAAGACATATGACAATGTTGTTTCCAATACAAATGATAAAAATCAATGTGTTTTCATTAGAATTAACTATAATGTTCTTGATTTTCCGTTTATATTAACGAGGGAAGATGTACACGTAAAACCGCTCTAATCCGGCTGAAACGTCGATATATGCAATAAAAACCGAACTTCTCCCCTTTTCAATATCTTAATCAGTATTTTAACGAGAAATAAATATATGAAAATATATGAAATATATTAAAAATATATTTTCATATAGATTGAAAATGAAGTATTTAAGGTTATTATCTAATCACATATGTGTTTGCATCATTTTTATCGTATATATATGAATTAATACCCATGGACGGAAAATTCACAAAAACGTGAAAAACGGCACAATATTGCCTAATTCGATGATATTTTATTTAAATCACATGAAGGAAAAGGGGATGAAAAACGTCAAAATATTGGTAAATTCGATGATTTTTCGTACGAAACAAAATGCAAGAAAACTTGCTTAAAATGCAATATTATGCGAAATTCTGAGATTTGAAGGCCAAATCACCTATCGTTATACTACATGAAATAGTATCGAAATATTGGTAAAAATGAACATATGTGCGTAATATCAAACTACATGATTAACGTGGAAAAGTCACTATTTTACCATATTTGAGGATTTTACCTTCAAATCATAGAGCGAGGTTTCGTATTATTTAGTTCGAAGAAAAGACATATGACAATGATGTTTCCAATACAAATGATAAAAAACAATGCGTTTTCATTAGAATTAACTATAATGTTCTTGATTTTCCGTTTATATTACCGATGGAAGATGTACACGTAAAACCGCTCTATTCCGGCTGAAACGTCGATATATGCAATAAAAACAGAACTTGTCCCCTTTTCAATATCTTACTCAGTATTTTAACGAGAAACAAATAGTTGATTAAAATGAAGTATTTTAGGTTATTTTCTAATCAATTATGTGTTTGCATCATTTTTATCGTATATATAATGAATTAATACCCATAGACTGAAAATTCACAAAAACGTGGAAAAACGGCAAAATATTGTCTAATTCGATGATATTTTGTTTAAACCAAATAAAGGAAACGGGGATGATAAACGTCAAAATATTGCTAAATTCGATGATTTTTCGTACTAAATAAAATGCAAGAAAACTTACTTAAAATGCTATATTATGCGAAATTCTGAGATTTGAAGGCCAAATCACATATCGTGATACTACATGAAATAGTATCGAAATATTGGTAAAAATGAATATATTTACGTAATATCAAACTACATGAAAAACGTGAAAAAAGTCACTATTTAACCATATTTGAGGATTTTAACTTCAAATCATAGAGCGAGGTTTCGTATTATTTAGATCCAAGAAAAGACATATGACAATGTTGTTTCCAATACAAATGATAAAAATCAATGTGTTTTCATTTGAATTAACTAAAATGTTCCTGATTTTCCGTTTATATTACCGATGGAAGATGTACACGTAAAACCGCTCTAATCCGGCTGAAACGTCGATATATGCAATAAAAACCGAACTTCTCCCCTTTTCAATATCTTACTCAGTATTTTAACGAGAAACAAATAGATGATTGAAAATGAAGTATTTAAGGTTATTATCTAATCAATTATGTGTTTGCATCATTTTTATCGTATATATATGAATTAATACCCATGGACGGAAAATTCACAAAAACGTGGAAAACGGAAAAATATTGCCTAACTCGATGATATTTTGTTTAAATCACATGAAGGAAAAGGAGATGATAAACGTCAAAATATTGCTAAATTTGATGATTTTTCGTATGAAACAAAATGCAAGAAAACTTGCTTAAAATGCAATATTATGCGAAATTCTGAGATTTGAAGGCCAAATCACATATCGTGATACTACATGAAATAGTATCGAAATATTGGTAAAAATGAATATATTTGCGTAATATCAAACTACATGATTAACGTGAAAAAGTCACTATTTTACCATATTTGAGGATTTTACCTTCAAATCATAGAGCGAGGTTTCGTATTATTTAGTTCCAAGAAAAGACATATGACAATGTTGTTTCCAATACAAATGATAAAAAACAATGTGTTTTCATTAGAATTAACTATAATGTTCTTGATTTTCCGTTTATATTAACGAGGGAAGATGTAAACGTAAAACCGCTCTAATCCGGCTGAAACGTCGATATATGGAATAAAAACCGAACTTCTCCCCTTTTCAATATCTTAATCAGTATTTAACGAGAAACAAATATATGAAAATATATGAAATATATGAAAAATATATTTTCAAATATATTGAAAATGAAGTATTTAAGGTTATTATCTAATCAATTATGTGTTTGCATCATTTTTATCGTATATATATATATGAATTAATACCTATGGACGGAAAATTCACAAAAACGTGGAAAACGGCACAATATTGCCTAATTCGACGATATTTTGTTTAAATCACATGAAGGAAAAGGAGATGATAAACGTCAAAATATTGCTAAATTCGATGATTTTTCGTACGAAACAAAATGCAAGAAAACTTGCTTAAAGTGCAATATTATGCGAAATTCTGAGATTTGAAGGCCAAATCACATATCGTGATCCTACATGAAATAGTATCGAAATATTGGTAAAAATGAATATATTTACGTAATATCAAACTACATGAAAAACGTGAAAAAAGTCACTATTTAAGCATATTTGAGGATTTTAACTTCAAATCATAGAGCGAGGTTTCGTATTATTTAGATCCAAGAAAAGACATATGACAATGTTGTTTCCAATACAAATGATAAAAATCAATGTGTTTTCATTAGAATTAACTAAAATGTTCCTGATTTTCCGTTTATATTACCGATGGAAGATGTACACGTAAAACCGCTCTATTCCGGCTGAAACGTCGATATATGCAATAAAAACAGAACTTGTCCCCTTTTAAATATCTTACTCAGTATTTTAACGAGAAACAAATAGTTGATTAAAATGAAGTATTTTAGGTTATTTTCTAATCAATTATGTGTTTGCATCATTTTTATCGTATATATAATGAATTAATACCCATAGACTGAAAATTCACAAAAACGTGGAAAATCGGCAAAATATTGCCTAATTCGATGATATTTTGTTTAAACCAAATAAAGGAAACGGGGATGATAAACGTCAAAATATTGCTAAATTCGATGATTTTTCGTACTAAACAAAATGCAAGAAAACTTGCTTAAAATGCAATATTATGCGAAATTCTGAGATTTGAAGGCCAAATCACATATCGTGATACTACATAAAATAGTATCGAAATATTGGTAAAAATGAATATATTTACGTAATATCAAACTACATGAAAAACGTGAAAAAAGTCACTATTTAACCATATTTGAGGATTTTAACTTCAAATCATAGAGCGAGGTTTCGTATTATTTAGATCCAGGAAAAGACATATGACAATGTTGTTTCCAATACAAATGATAAAAATCAATGTGTTTTCATTAGAATTAACTAAAATGTTCCTGATTTTCCGCTTATATTACCGATGGAAGATGTACACGTAAAACCGCTCTAATCCGGCTGAAACGTCGATATATGCAATAAAAAACGAACTTCTCCCCTTTTCAATCTCTTACTAAGTATTTTAACGAGAAACAAATAGTTGATTGAAAATGAAGTATTTAAGGTTATTATCTAATAAATTATGTGTTTGCATCATTTTTATCGTATATATATGAATTAATACCCATGGACTGAAAATTCACAAAACGTGGAAAACGGCAAAATATTGCCTAATTCGATGATATTTTATTTAAATCACATGAAGGAAAAGGGGATGATAAACGTCAAAATATTGGTAAATTCGATGATTTTTCGTACGAAACAAAATGCAAGAAAACTTGCTTAAAATGCAATATTATGCGAAATTCTGAGATTTGAAGGTCAAATCACATATCGTGATACTACATGAAATAGTATCGAAATATTGGTAAAAATGAATATATTTACGTAATATCAAACTACATGAAAAACGTGAAAAAAGTCACTATTTAACCATATTTGAGGATTTTAACTTCAAATCATAGAGCGAGGTTTCGTATTATTTAGTTCCAAGAAAAGACATATGACAATGTTTTTTCCAATATAAATGATAAAAATCAATGTGTTTTCATTAGAATTAACTAAAATGTTCCTGATTTTCCGTTTATATTACCGATGGAAGATGTACACGTAAAACCGCTCTAATCTGGCTGAAACGTCGATATATGCAATAAATACCGAACTTCTCCCCTTTTCAATATCTTACTCAGTATTTTAACGAGAAACAAATAGTTGATTGAAAATGAAGTATTTAAGGTTATTATCTAATAAATTATGTGTTTGCATCATTTTTATCGTATATATATGAATTAATACCCATGGACTGAAAATTCACAAAACGTGGAAAACGGCAAAATATTGCCTAATTCGATGATATTTTATTTAAATCACATGAAGGAAAAGGGGATGATAAACGTCAAAATATTGGTAAATTCGATGATTTTTCGTACGAAACAAAATGCAAGAAAACTTGCTTAAAATGCAATATTATGCGAAATTCTGAGATTTGAAGGCCAAATCACATATCGTGATACTACATGAAATAGTATCGATATATTGGTAAAAATGAATATATTTACGTAATATCAAACTACATGAAAAACGTGAAAAAAGTCATTATTTTACCATATATGAGGATTTTAACTTCAAATCATAGAGCGAGGTTTCGTATTATTTAGATCCAAGAAAAGACATATGACAATGTTGTTTCCAATACAAATGATAAAAATCAATGTGTTTTCATTAGAATTAACTAAAATGTTCCTGATTTTCCATTTATATTACCGATGGAAGATGTACACGTAAAACCGCTCTAATCCGGCTGAAACGTCGATATATGCAATAAAAACCGAACTTCTCCCCTTTTCAATATCTTAATCAGTATTTTAACGAGAAACAAATATATGAAAATATATGAAATATATGAAAAATATATTTTCAAATAGATTGAAAATGAAGTATTTAAGGTTATTATCTAATCAATTATGTGTTTGCATCATTTTTATCGTATATATATGAATTAATACCCATGGACGGAAAATTCACAAAAACGTGGAAAACGGCACAATATTGCCTAATTCGATGATATTTTGTTTAAATCACATGAAGGAAAAGGAGATGATAAACGTCAAAATATTGCTAAATTCGATGATTTTTCGTACGAAACAAAATGCAAGAAAACTTGCTTAAAATGCAATATTATGCGAAATTCTGAGATTTGAAAGCCAAATCACATATCGTGATACTAAATGAAATAGTATCGAAATATTGGTAAAAATGAATATATTTACGTAATATCAAACTACATGAAAAACGTGAAAAAATTCACTATTTAACCATATTTGAGGATTTTAACTTCAAATCATAGAGCGAGGTTTCGTATTATTTAGATCAAAGAAAAGACATATGAAAATGTTGTTTCCAATACAAATGATAGAAATCAATGTGTTTTCATTAGAATTAACTAAAATGTTCCCGATTTTCCGTTTATATTACCGATGGAAGATGTACACGTAAAACCGCTCTAATCTGGCTGAAACGTCGATATATGCAATAAAAACCGAACTTCTCCCCTTTTCAATATCTTACTCAGTATTTTAACGAGAAACAAATAGTTGATTGAAAATGAAGTATTTAAGGTTATTATCTAATAAATTATGTGTTTGCATCATTTTTATCGTATATATATGAATTAATACCCATGGACTGAAAATTCACAAAAACGTGGAAAACGGCAAAATATTGCCTAATTCGATGATATTTTATTTAAATCACATGAAGGAAAAGGGGATGATAAACGTCAAAATATTGGTAAATTCGATGATTTTTCGTACTAAACAAAATGCAAGAAAACTTGCATAAAATGCAATATTATGCGAAATTCTGAGATTTGAAGGCCAAATCACATATCGTGATACTACATGATATAGTATCGAAATATTGGTATAAATTAATATATTTGCGTAATATTAAACTACATGATTAACGTGAAAAAGTCACTATTTTACCATATTTGAGGATTTTACCTTCAAATCATAGAGTGAGGTTTCGTATTATTAATTCCAAGAAAAGACATATGACATAGTTGTTTCTAATACAAATGATAAAAAACAATGTGTTTTCATTAGAATTAACTATAATGTTCTTGATTTTCCGTTTATATTAACGAGGGAAGATGTACACGTAAAACCGCTCTAATCCGGCTGAAACATCCATATATGCAATAAAAACCGAACTTCTCCCCATTTCAATATCTTAATCAGTATTTTAACGAGAAACAAGTATATGAAAATATATGAAATATATGAAAAATATATTTTTAAATAGATTAAAAATGAAGTATTTAGGGTTATTATTTAATCGATTATGTGTTTGCATCATTTTTATCGTATATATATGAATTATTACCCATGGACGGAAAATTCACAAAAACGTGGAAAACGGCATAATATTGCCTAATTCGATGATATTTTATTTAAATCACATGAAGGAAAAGGGGATGATAAACGTCAAAATATTGCTAAATTCGATGATTTTTCGTACGAAACAAAAAGCAAGAAAACTTGCTTAAAATGCAATATTATGCGAAATTCTGTGATTTCAAGGCCAAATCACATATCGTGATACTACATGAAATAGTATCGAAATATTGGTAAAAATGAATATATTTGCGTAATATCAAACTACATTATTAACGTGAAAAAGTCACTATTTTACCATTTTTGAGGATTTTACCTTCAAATCATAGAGCGAGGTTTCGTATTATTTAGTTCCAAGAAAAGACATATGACAATGTTGTTTCCAATACAAATGATAAAAAACAATGTGTTTTCATTAGAATTATCTATAATGTTCTTGATTTTCCGTTTATATTAACGAGGGAAGATGTACACGTAAAACCGCTCTAATCCGGCTGAAACGTCGATATATGCAATAAAAACCGAACTTCTCCCCTTTTCAATATCTACTCAGTATTTTAACGAGAAACAAATAGATGATTGAAAATGAAGTATTTAAGGTTATTATCTAATCAATTATATGTTTTCATCATTTTTATCGTATATATATGAAGTAATACCCATGGACTGAAAATTCACAAAAACGTGGAAAACGGCAAAATATTGCCTAATTCAATGATATTTTGTTTAAATCACATGAAGGAAAAGGGGATGACAAACGTCAAAATATTGCTAAATTCGATGATTTTTCGTACGAAACAAAATGCAAGAAAACTTGCTTAAAATGCAATATTATGCGAAATTCTGATATTTGAAGGCCAAATCACATATCGTGATACTACATGAAATAGTATCAAAATATTGGTAAAAATGAATATATTTACGTAATATCAAACTACATGAAAAACGTGAAAAAAGTCACTATTTAACCATATTTGAGGATTTTAACTTCAAATCATAGAGCGAGGTTTCGTATTATTTAGATCCAAGAAAAGACATATGACAATGTTGTTTCCAATACAAATGATAAAAATCAATGTGTTTTCATTAGAATTAACTATAATGTTCTTGATTTTCCGTTTATATTAACGAGGGAAGATGTACACGTAAAACCGCTCTAATCCGGCTGAAACGTCGATATATGCAATAAAAACCGAACTTCTCCCCTTTTCAATATCTTAATCAGTATTTTAACGAGAAATAAATATATGAAAATATATGAAATATATTAAAAATATATTTTCATATAGATTGAAAATGAAGTATTTAAGGTTATTATCTAATCACATATGTGTTTGCATCATTTTTATCGTATATATATGAATTAATACCCATGGACGGAAAATTCACAAAAACGTGAAAAACGGCACAATATTGCCTAATTCGATGATATTTTATTTAAATCACATGAAGGAAAAGGGGATGAAAAACGTCAAAATATTGGTAAATTCGATGATTTTTCGTACGAAACAAAATGCAAGAAAACTTGCTTAAAATGCAATATTATGCGAAATTCTGAGATTTGAAGGCCAAATCACCTATCGTTATACTACATGAAATAGTATCGAAATATTGGTAAAAATGAACATATGTGCGTAATATCAAACTACATGATTAACGTGGAAAAGTCACTATTTTACCATATTTGAGGATTTTACCTTCAAATCATAGAGCGAGGTTTCGTATTATTTAGTTCGAAGAAAAGACATATGACAATGATGTTTCCAATACAAATGATAAAAAACAATGCGTTTTCATTAGAATTAACTATAATGTTCTTGATTTTCCGTTTATATTAACGAGGGAAGATGTACACGTAAAACCGCTGTGATCAGGCTGAAACGTCGATATATGCAATAAAAACCGAACTTCTCACCTTTTCAATATCTTACTCTGTATTTTAACGAGAAACAAATAGATGATTGAAAATGAAGTATTTAAGGATATTATCTAATCAATTATGTGTTTGCATAATTTTTATCGTATATATATGAATTAATACCCATGGACGGAAAATTCACAAAAACGTGGAAAACGGAAAAATATTGCCTAACTCGATGATATTTTGTTTAAATCAAATAAAGGAAAAGGAGATGATAAACGTCAAAATATTGCTAAATTCGATGATTTTTCGTACGAAACAAAACGCAAGAAAACTTGCTTAAAATGCAATATTATGCGAAATTCTGAGATTTGATGGCCAAATCACATATTGTGATACTACATGAAATAGTATCGAAATATTGGTAAAAATTATTATCTCGCTCTATGAATATTTACGTAATATAAAACTACATTAAAACGTAAAAAAAGTCTCTAATTAACCATATTTGAGGATTTTAACTTCAAATCATAGAGCGAGGTTTCGTATTATTTAGATCCAAGAAAAGACATATGACAATATTGTATCCAATACAAATGATAAAAATCAATGTGTTTTCATTAGAATTAACTAAAATGTTCCTGAATTTCCGTTTATATTACCGATGGAAGATGTACACGTAAAATCGCTCTATTCCGGCTGAAACGTCGATATATGCAATAAAAACAGAACTTCTCCCCTTTTCAATATCTTACTCAGTATTTTAACGAGATAATAGTTGATTGAAAATGAAGTATTTTAGGTTATTATCTAATCAATTATGTGTTTGCATCATTTTTATCGTATATATAATGAATTAATACCCATAGACTGAAAATTCACAAAAACGTGGAAAAACGGCAAAATATTGCCAAATTCGATGATATTTTGTTTAAATCAAATAAAGGAAAAGGGGATGATAAACGTCAAAATATTGCTAAATTCGATGATTTTTCGAACGAAACAAAATGCAAGAAAATTTGCTTAAAATGCAATATTATGCGAAATTCTGAGATTTGAAGTCCAAATCACATATCGTGATACTACATGAAATAGTATCGAAATATTGGTAAAAATGAATATATTTACGTAATATCAAACTACATGAAAAACGTGAAAAAGTCACTATTTAACCATATTTGAGGATTTTAACTTCAAATCATAGAGCGAGGTTTCGTATTATTTAGATCCAAGAAAAGACATATGACAATGTTGTTTCCAATACAAATGATAAAAATCAATGTGTTTTCATTAGAATTAACTAAAATGTTCCTGATTTTCCGTTTATATTACCGATGGAAGATGTACACGTAAAACCGCTCTAATCCGGCTGAAACGTCGATATATGCAATAAAAACCGAACTTCTCCCCTTTTCAATATCTTAATCAGTATTTTAACGAGAAACAAATATATGAAAATATATGAAATATATGAAAAACATATTTTCAAATAGATTGAAAATGAAGTATTTAAGGTTATTATCTAATCAATTATGTGTTTGCATCATTTTTGTCGTATATATATAAATTAATACCCATGGACGGAAAATTCACAAAAACGTGGAAAACGGCACAATATTGCCTAATTCGATGATATTTTGTTTAAATCACATGAAGGAAAAGGAGATGATAAACGTCAAAATATTGCTAAATTCGATGATTTTTCGTACGAAACAAAATGCAAGAAAACTTGCTTAAAATGCAATATTATGCGAAATTCTGAGATTTGAAGGCCAAATCACATATCGTGATACTACATGAAATAGTATCGAAATATTGGTAAAAATGAATATATTTACGTAATATCAAACTACATGAAAAACGTGAAAAAATTCACTATTTAACCATATTTGAGGATTTTAACTTTAAATCATTGAGCGAGGTTTCGTATTATTTAGATCCAAGAAAAGACATATGACAATGTTGTTTCCAATACAAATGATAAAAATCAATGTGTTTTCATTAGAATTAACTAAAATGTTCCTGATTTTCCGTTTATATTACCGATGGAAGATGTACACGTAAAACCGCTCTATTCCGGCTGAAACGTCGATATATGCAATAAAAACAGAACTTCTCACCTTTTCAATATCTTACTCAGTATTTTAACGAGAAACAAATAGTTGATTAAAACGAAGTATTTTAGGTTATTATCTAATCAATTATGTGTTTGCATCATTTTTATCGTATATATAATGAATTAATACCCATTGACTGAAAATTCACAAAAACGTGGAAAAACGGCAAAATATTGCCTAATTCGATGATATTTTGTTTAAATCAAATAAAGGAAAAGGGGATGATAAACGTCAAAATATTGCTAAATTCGATGATTTTTCGTACTAAACAAAATGCAAGAAAACTTGCTTAAAATGCAATATTATGCGAAATTCTGAGATTTGAAGGCGAAATCACATATCGTGATACTACATGAAATAGTATCGAAATATTGGTATAAATTAATATTTTTGCGTAATATTAAACTACATGATTAACGTGAAAAAGTCACTATTTTACCATATTTGAGGATTTTACCTTCATATCATAGAGCGAGGTTTCGTATTATTTAGTTCCAAGAAAAGACATATGACATTGTTGTTTCCAATACAAATGGTAAAAAACAATGTGTTTTCATTAGAATTATCTATAATGTTCTTGATTTTCCGTTTATATTAACGAGGGAAGATGTACACGTAAAACCGCTCTAATCAGGCTGAAACGTCGATATATGCAATAAAAACCGAACTTCTCCCCTTTTCAATATCTTACTCAGTATTTTAACGAGAAACAAATAGATGATTGAAAATGAAGTATTTAAGGTTATTATCTAATCAATTATGTGTTTGCATCATTTTTATCGTATATATATGAATTAATACCCATGGACGGAAAATTCACAAAAACGTGGAAAACGTAAAAAAATATTGCCTAACTCGATGATATTTTGTTTAAATCACATGAAGGAAAAGGAGATGATAAACGTCAAAATATTGCTAAATTTGATGATTTTTCGTACGAAACAAAATGCAAGAAAACTTGCTTAAAATGCAATATTATGCGAAATTCTGAGATTTGAAGGCCAAATCACATATCGTGATACTACATGAAATAGTATCGAAATATTGGTAAAAATTAATATCTCGCTCTATGAATATTTACGTAATATAAAACTACATTAAAACGTGAAAAAAGTCACTAATTAACCATATTTGAGGATTTTAACTTCAAATCATAGAGCGAGGTTTCGTATTATTTAGATCCAAGAAAAGACATATGACAATATTGTATCCAATACAAATGATAAAAATCAATGTGTTTTCATTAGAATTAACTAAAATGTTCCTGATTTTCCGTTTATATTACCGATGGAAGATGTACACGTAAAATCGCTCTATTCCGGCTGAAACGTCGATATATGCAATAAAAACAGAACTTCTCCCCTTTTCAATATCTTACTCAGTATTTTAACGAGATAATAGTTGATTGAAAATGAAGTATTTTAGGTTATTATCTAATCAATTATGTGTTTGCATCATTTTTATCGTATATATAATGAATTAATACCCATAGACTGAAAATTCACAAAAACGTGGAAAAACGGCAAAATATTGCCTAATTCGATGATATTTTTTTTAAATCAAATAAAGGAAAAGGGGATGATAAACGTCAAAATATTGCTAAATTCGATGATTTTTCGAACGAAACAAAATGCAAGAAAATTTGCTTAAAATGCAATATTATGCGAAATTCTGAGATTTGAAGGCCAAATCACCTATTGTGATACTACATGAAATAGTATCGAAATATTGGTAAAAATGAATATATATGCGTAATATCAAACTACATGATTAACGTGGAAAAGTCTCTATTTTACCATATTTGAGGATTTTACCCTCAAATCATAGAGCGAGGTTTCGTATTATTTAGATCCAAGAAAAGACATATGACAATGTTGTTTCCAATACAAATGATAAAAATCAATGTGTTTTCATTAGAATTAACTAAAATGTTCCTGATTTTCCGTTTATATTACCGATGGAAGATGTACACGTAAAACCGCTCTATTCCGGCTGAAACGTCGATATATGCAATAAAAACCGAACTTCTCCCCTTTTCAATATCTTACTCAGTATTTTAACGAGAAACAAATAGATGATTGAAAATGAAGTATTTAAGGTTATTATCTAATAAATTATGTGTTTGCATCATTTTTATCGTATATATATGAATTAATACCCATGGACTGAAAATTCACAAAAACGTGGAAAACGGCAAAATATTGCTAATTCGATGATATTTTATTTAGATCACATGAAGGAAAAGGGGATGATAAACGTCAAAATATTGGTAAATTCGATGATTTTTCGTACGAAACAAAATGCAAGAAAACTTGCTTAAAATGCAATATTATGCGAAATTCTGAGATTTGAAGGCCAAATCACATATCGTGATACTACATGAAATAGTATCGAAATATTGGTAAAAATGAATATATTTACGTAATATCAAACTACATGAAAAACGTGAACAAAGTCACTATTTAACCATATTTGAGGATTTTAACTTCAAATCATAGAGCGAGGTTTCGTATTATTTAGATCCAAGAAAAGACATATGACAATGTTGTTTCCAATACAAATGATAAAAATCAATGTGTTTTCATTAGAATTAACTAAAATGTTCCTGATTTTTCGTTTATATTACCGATGGAAGATGTACACGTAAAACCGCTCTAATCCGGCTGAAACGTCGATATATGCAATAAAAACCGAACTTCTCCCCTTTTCAATATCTTAATCAGTATTTTAACGAGAAACAAATATATGAAAATATATGAAATATATGAAAAATATATTTTCAAATAGATTGAAAATGAAGTATTTAAGGTTATTATCTAATCAATTATGTGTTTGCATCATTTTTATCGTATATATATGAATTAATACCCATGGACTGAAAATTCACAAAAACGTGGAAAACGGCAAAATATTGCTAATTCGATGATATTTTATTTAGATCACATGAAGGAAAAGGAGATGATAAACGTCAAAATATTGCTAAATTCGATGATTTTTCGTACGAAACAAAATGCAAAAAAACCTGCTTAAAATGCAATATTATGCGAAATTCTGAGATTTGAATGCCAAATCACATATCGTGATACTACATGAAATAGTATCGAAATATTGGTAAAAATGAATATATTTACGTAATATCAAACTACATGAAAAACGTGAAAAAATTCACTATTTAACCATATATGAGGATTTTAACTTCAAATCATTGAGCGAGGTTTCGTATTATTTAGATCCAAGAAAAGACATATGACAATGTTGTTTCCAATACAAATGATAAAAATCAATGTGTTTTCATTAGAATTAACTAAAATGTTCCTGATTTTCCGTTTATATTACCGATGGAAGATGTACACGTAAAACCGCTCTATTCCGGCTGAAACGTCGATATATGCAATAAAAACAGAACTTCTCCCCTTTTCAATATCTTACTCAGTATTTTAAGGAGAAACAAATAGTTGATTAAAATGAAGTATTTTAGGTTATTATCTAATCAATTATGTGTTTGCATCATTTTTATCGTATATATAACGAATTAATACCCATAGACTGAAAATTCACAAAAACGTGGAAAAACGGCAAAATATTGCCTAATTCGATGATAGTTTGTTTAAATCAAATAAAGGAAAAGGGGATGATAAACGTCAAAATATTGCTAAATTCGATGATTTTTCGTACTAAACAAAATGCAAGAAAACTTGCTTAAAATGCAATATTATGCGAAATTCTGAGATTTGAAGGCCAAATCACATATCGTGATACTACATGAAATAGTATCGAAATATTGGTATAAATTAATATATTTGCGTAATATTAAACTACATGATTAACGTGAAAAAGTCACTATTTTACCATATTTGAGGATTTTACCTTCATATCATAGAGCGAGGTTTCGTATTATTTAGTTCCAAGAAAAGACATATGACAACGTTGTTTCCAATACAAATGATAAAAAACAATGTGTTTTCATTAGAATTATCTATAATGTTCTTGATTTTCCGTTTATATTAACGAGGGAAGATGTACACGTAAAACCGCTCTAATCAGGCTGAAACGTCGATATATGCAATAAAAACCGAACTTCTCCCCTTTTCAATATCTTACTCAGTATTTTAACGAGAAACAAATAGATGATTGAAAATGAAGTATTTAAGGTTATTATCTAATCAATTATGTGTTTGCATCATTTTTATCGTATATATATGAATTAATACCCATGGACGGAAAATTCACAAAAACGTGGAAAACGGAAAAATATTGCCTAACTCGATGATATTTTGTTTAAATCACATGAAGGAAAAGGAGATGATAAACGTCAAAATATTGCTAAATTTGATGATTTTTCGTACGAAACAAAATGCAAGAAAACTTGCTTAAAATGCAATATTATGCGAAATTCTGATATTTGAAGGCCAAATCACATATCGTGATACTACATGAAATAGTATCGAAATATTGGTAAAAATGAATATATTTACGTAATATCAAACTACATGAAAAACGTGAAAAATGTCACTATTTAACCATATTTGAGGATTTTAACTTCAAATCATAGAGCGAGGTTTCTTATTATTTAGATCCAAGAAAAGACATATGACAATGTTGTTTCCAATACAAATGATAAAAATCAATGTGTTTTCATTAGAATTAACTAAAATGTTCCTGATTTTCCGTTTATATTACCGATGGAAGATGTACACGTAAAACCGCTCTAATCTGGCTGAAACGTCGATATATGCAATTAAAACCGAACTTCTCCCCTTTTCAATATCTTACTCAGTATTTTAACGAGAAACAAATAGTTGATTGACAATGAAGTATTTAAGGTTATTATCTAATAAATTATGTGTTTGCATCATTTTTATCGTATATATATGAATTAATACCCATGGACTGAAAATTCACAAAAACGTGGAAAACGGCAAAATATTGCCTAACTCGATGATATTTTGTTTAAATCACATGAAGGAAAAGGAGATGATAAACGTCAAAATATTGCTAAATATGATGATTTTTCGTACGAAACAAAATGCAAGAAAACTTGCTTAAAATGCAATATTATGCGAAATTCTGAGATTTGAAGTCCAAATCACATATCGTGATACTACATGAAATAGTATCGAAATATTGGTAAAAATTAATATCTCGCTCTATGAATATTTACGTAATATAAAACTACATTAAAACGTGAAAAAAGTCACTAATTAACCATATTTGAGGATTTTAACTTCAAATCGTAGAGCGAGGTTTCGTATTATTTAGATCCAAGAAAAGACATATGACAATGTTGTATCCAATACAAATGATAAAAATCAATGTGTTTTCATTAGAATTAACTAAAATGTTCCTGATTTTCCGTTTATATTACCGATGGAAGATGTACACGTAAAATCGCTCTATTCCGGCTGAAACGTCGATATATGCAATAAAAACAGAACTTCTCCCCTTTTCAATATCTTACTCAGTATTTTAACGAGATAATAGTTGATTGAAAATGAAGTATTTTAGGTTATTATCTAATCAATTATGTGTTTGCATCATTTTTATCGTATATATAATGAATTAATACCCATAGACTGAAAATTCACAAAAACGTGGAAAAACGGCAAAATATTGCCTAATTCGATGATATTTTGTTTAAATCAAATAAAGGAAAAGGGGATGATAAACGTCAAAATATTGCTAAATTCGATAATTTTTCGAACGAAACAAAATGCAAGAAAACTTGCTTAAAATGCAATATTATGCGAAATTCTGAGATTTGAAGGCCAAATCACATATCGTGATACTACATGAAATAGTATCGAAATATTGGTAAAAATGAATATATTTGCGTAATATCAAACTACATGATTAACGTGAAAAAGTCACTATTTTACCATATTTGAGGATTTTACCTTCATATCATAGAGTGAGGTTTCGTATTATTAATTCCAAGAAAAGACATATGACAATGTTGTTTCTAATACAAATGATAAAAAACAATGTGTTTTCATTAGAATTACCTATAATGTTCTTGATTTTCCGTTTATATTAACGAGGGAAGATGTACACGTAAAACCGCTCTAATCCGGCTGAAACATCGATATATGCAATAAAAACCGAACTTCTCCCCTTTTCAATATCTTAATCAGTATTTTAACGAGAAACAAGTATATGAAAATATATGAAATATATGAAAAATATATTTTTAAATAGATTGAAAATGAAGTATTTAGGGTAATTATTTAATCAATTATGTGTTTGCATCATTTTTATCGTATATATATGAATTAATACCCATGGACGGAAAATTCACAAAAACGTGGAAAACGGCAAAATATTGCCTAATTCGATGATATTTTATTTAAATCACATGAAGGAAAAGGGGATGATAAACGTCAAAATATAGGTAAATTCGATGATTTTTCGTACGAAACAAAATGCAAGAAAACTTGCTTAAAATGCAATATTATGCGAAATTCTGAGATTTGAAGGCCAAATCACCTATCGTGATACTACATGAAATAGTATCGAAATATTGGTAAAAATGATTGTATGTGCGTAATATCAAACTACATGAATAACGTGGAAAAGTCACTATTTTACCATATTTGAGGATTTTACCTTCAAATCATAGAGCGAGGTTTCGTATTATTTAGTTCCAAGAAAAGACATATGACAATGTTGTTTCCAATACAAATGATAAAAAACAATGTGTTTTCATTAGAATTAACTATAATGTTCTTGATTTTCCGTTTATATTAACGAGGGAAGATGTACACGTAAAACCGCTCTAATCAGGCTGAAACGTCTATATATGCAATAAAAACCGAACTTCTCCCCTTTTCAATATCTTACTCAGTATTTTAACGAGAAACAAATAGATGATTGAAAATGAAGTATTTAAGGTTATTATCTAATCAATTATGTGTTTGCATCATTTTTATCGTATATATATGAATTAATACCCATGGACGGAAAATTCACAAAAACGTGGAAAACGGCACAATATTGCCTAATTCGATGATATTTTGTTTAAATCACATGAAGGAAAAGGAGATGATAAACGTCAAAATATTGCTAAATTCAATGATTTTTCGTACGAAACAAAATGCAAGAAAACTTGCTTAAAATGCAATATTATGCGAAATTCTGAGATTTGAAGGCCAAATCACATATCGTGATACTACATGAAATAGTATCGAAATATTGGTAAAAATGAATATATTTATGTAATATCAAACTACATGAAAAACGTGAAAAAAGTCCCTATTTAACCATATTTGAGGATTTTAACTTCAAATCATAGAGCGAGGTTTCGTATTATTTAGATCCAAGAAAAGACATATGACAATGTTGTTTCCAATACAAATGATAAAAATCAATGTGTTTTCATTAGAATTAACTAAAATGTTCCTGATTTTCCGTTTATATTACCGATGGAAGATGTACACGTAAAACCGCTCTATTCCGGCTGAAACGTCGATATATGCAATAAAAACAGAACTTCTCCCTTTTTCAATATCTTACTCAGTATTTTAACGAGAAACAAATAGTTGATTAAAATGAAGTATTTTAGGTTATTATCTAATCAATTATGTGTATGCATCATTTTTATCGTATATATCATGAATTAATACCCATAGACTAAAAATTCACAAAAACGTGGAAAAACGGCAAAATATTGCCTAATTCGATGATATTTAGTTTAAATCAATTAAAGGAAAAGGGGATGATAAACGTCAAAATATTGCTAAATTCGATGATTTTTCGTACTAAACAAAATGCAAGAAAACTTGCTTAAAATGCAATATTATGCGAAATTCTGAGATTTGAAGGCCAAATCACATATCGTGATACTACATGAAATTGTATCGAAATATTGGTAAAAATGAATATATTTGCATAATATCAAACTACATGATTAACGTGAAAAAGTCAATATTTTACCATATTTGAGGATTTTACCTTCAAATCATAGAGCGAGGTTTCCTATTATTTAGTTCCAAGAAAAGACATATAACAATGTTGTTTCCAATACAAATGATAAAAATCAATGTGTTTTCATTAGAATTAACTAAAATGTTCCTGATTTTCCGTTTATATTACCGATGGAAGATGTACACGTAAAACCGCTCTATTCCGGCTGAAACGTCGATATATGCAATAAAAACAGAACTTCTCCCCTTTTCAATATCTTACTCAGTATTTTAACGAGAAACAAATAGTTGATTGAAAATGAAGTATTTAAGGTTATTATCTAATAAATTATGTGTTTGCATCATTTTTATCGTATATATAGGAATTAATACCCATGGACTGAAAATTCACAAAAACGTGGAAAACGGCAAAATATTGCCTAATTCGATGATATTTTATTTAAATCACATGAAGGAAAAGGGGATGATAAACGTCAAAATATTGGTAAATTCGATGATTTTTCGTACGAAACAAAATGCAAGAAAACTTGCTTAAAATGCAATATTATGCGAAATTCTGAGATTTGAAGGCCAAATCACCTATCGTGATACTACATGAAATAGTATCGAAATATTGGATAAAAATGATTATATGTGCGTAATATCAAACTACATGAATAACGTGGAAAAGTCACTATTTTACCATATTTGAGGATTTTACCTTCAAATCATAGAGCGAGGTTTCGTATTATTTAGTTCCAAGAAAAGACATATGACAATGTTGTTTCCAATACAAATGATAAAAAAAAATGTGTTTTCATTAGAATTAACTAAAATGTTCCTGATTTTCCGTTTATATTACCGATGGAAGATGTACACGTAAAATCGCTCTATTCCGGCTGAAACGTCGATATATGCAATAAAAACAGAACTTCTCCCCTTTTCAATATCTTACTCAGTATTTTAACGAGAAACAAATAGATGATTGAAAATGAAGTATTTAAGGTTATTATCTAATCAATTATGTGTTTGCATAATTTTTATCGTATATATATGAAATAATACCCATGGACTGAAAATTCACAAAAACGTGGAGAACGGCAAAATATTGCCTACTTCAATGATATTTTGTTTAAATCACATGAAGGAAAAGGAGATGATAAACGTCAAAATATTGCTAAATTTGATGATTTTTCGTACGAAACAAAATGCAAGAAAACTTGCTTAAAATGCAATATTATGCGAAATTCTGAGATTTGAAGGCCAAATCACATATCGTGATACTACATGAAATAGTATCGAAATATTGGTAAAAATTAATATCTCGCTCTATGAATATTTACGTAATATAAAACTACATTAAAACGTGAAAAAAGTCACTAATTAACCATATTTGAGGATTTTAACTTCAAATCATAGAGCGAGGTTTCGTATTATTTAGATCCAAGAAAAGACATATGACAATGTTGTATCCAATACAAATGATAAAAATCAATGTGTTTTCATTAGAATTAACTAAAATGTTCCTGATTTTCCGTTTATATTACCGATGGAAGATGTACACGTAAAATCGCTCTATTCCGGCTGAAACGTCGATATATGCAATAAAAACAGAACTTCTCCCCTTTTCAATATCTTACTCAGTATTTTAACGAGATAATAGTTGATTGAAAATGAAGTATTTTAGGTTATTATCTAATCAATTATGTGTTTGCATCATTTTGATCGTATATATATGAATTAATACCCATTGACTGAAAATTCACAAAAACGTGGAAAACGGCAAAATATTGCCTAACTCGATGATATTTTGTTTAAATCACATGAAGGAAAAGGAGATGATAAACGTCAAAATATTGCTAAATTTGATGATTTTTCGTACGAAACAAAATGCAAGAAAACTTGCTTAAAATGCAATATTATGCGAAATTCTGAGATTTGAAGGCCAAATCACATATCGTGATACTACATGAAATAGTATCGAAATATTGGTAAAAATTAATATCTCGCTCTATGAATATTTACGTAATATAAAACTACATTAAAACGTGAAAAAAGTCACTAATTAACCATATTTGAGGATTTTAACTTCAAATCATAGAGCGAGGTTTCGTATTATTTAGATCCAAGAAAAGACATATGACAATGTTGTATCCAATACAAATGATAAAAATCAATGTGTTTTCATTAGAATTAACTAAAATGTTCCTGATTTTCCGTTTATATTACCGATGGAAGATGTACACGTAAAATCGCTCTATTCCGGCTGAAACGTCGATATATGCAATAAAAACAGAACTTCTCCCCTTTTCAATATCTTACTCAGTATTTTAACGAGATAATAGTTGATTGAAAATGAAGTATTTTAGGTTATTATCTAATCAATTATGTGTTTGCATCATTTTTATCGTATATATAATGAATTAATACCCATAGACTGAAAATTCACAAAAACGTGGAAAAACGGCAAAATATTGCCTAATTCGATGATATTTTGTTTAAATCAAATAAAGGAAAAGGGGATGATAAACGTCAAAATATTGCTAAATTCGATAATTTTTCGAACGAAACAAAATGCAAGAAAACTTGCTTAAAATGCAATATTATGCGAAATTCTGAGATTTGAAGGCCAAATCACATATCGTGATACTACATGAAATAGTATCGAAATATTGGTAAAAATGAATATATTTGCGTAATATCAAACTACATGATTAACGTGAAAAAGTCACTATTTTACCATATTTGAGGATTTTACCTTCATATCATAGAGTGAGGTTTCGTATTATTAATTCCAAGAAAAGACATATGACAATGTTGTTTCTAATACAAATGATAAAAAACAATGTGTTTTCATTAGAATTAACTATAATGTTCTTGATTTTCCGTTTATATTAACGAGGGAAGATGTACACGTAAAACCGCTCTAATCCGGCTGAAACATCGATATATGCAATAAAAACCGAACTTCTCCCCTTTTCAATATCTTAATCAGTATTTTAACGAGAAACAAGTATATGAAAATATATGAAATATATGAAAAATATATTTTTAAATAGATTGAAAATGAAGTATTTAGGGTAATTATTTAATCAATTATGTGTTTGCATCATTTTTATCGTATATATATGAATTAATACCCATGGACGGAAAATTCACAAAAACGTGGAAAACGGCAAAATATTGCCTAATTCGATGATATTTTATTTAAATCACATGAAGGAAAAGGGGATGATAAACGTCAAAATATAGGTAAATTCGATGATTTTTCGTACGAAACAAAATGCAAGAAAACTTGCTTAAAATGCAATATTATGCGAAATTCTGAGATTTGAAGGCCAAATCACCTATCGTGATACTACATGAAATAGTATCGAAATATTGGTAAAAATGATTATATGTGCGTAATATCAAACTACATGAATAACGTGGAAAAGTCACTATTTTACCATATTTGAGGATTTTACCTTCAAATCATAGAGCGAGGTTTCGTATTATTTAGTTCCAAGAAAAGACATATGACAATGTTGTTTCCAATACAAATGATAAAAAAAAATGTGTTTTCATTAGAATTAACTAAAATGTTCCTGATTTTCCGTTTATATTACCGATGGAAGATGTACACGTAAAATCGCTCTATTCCGGCTGAAACGTCGATATATGCAATAAAAACAGAACTTCTCCCCTTTTCAATATCTTACTCAGTATTTTAACGAGAAACAAATAGATGATTGAAAATGAAGTATTTAAGGTTATTATCTAATCAATTATGTGTTTGCATCATTTTTATCGTATATATATGAAATAATACCCATGGACTGAAAATTCACAAAAACGTGGAAAACGGCAAAATATTGCCTACTTCAATGATATTTTGTTTAAATCACATGAAGGAAAAGGAGATGATAAACGTCAAAATATTGCTAAATTTGATGATTTTTCGTACGAAACAAAATGCAAGAAAACTTGCTTAAAATGCAATATTATGCGAAATTCTGAGATTTGAAGGCCAAATCACATATCGTGATACTACATGAAATAGTATCGAAATATTGGTAAAAATTAATATCTCGCTCTATGAATATTTACGTAATATAAAACTACATTAAAACGTGAAAAAAGTCACTAATTAACCATATTTGAGGATTTTAACTTCAAATCATAGAGCGAGGTTTCGTATTATTTAGATCCAAGAAAAGACATATGACAATGTTGTATCCAATACAAATGATAAAAATCAATGTGTTTTCATTAGAATTAACTAAAATGTTCCTGATTTTCCGTTTATATTACCGATGGAAGATGTACACGTAAAATCGCTCTATTCCGGCTGAAACGTCGATATATGCAATAAAAACAGAACTTCTCCCCTTTTCAATATCTTACTCAGTATTTTAACGAGATAATAGTTGATTGAAAATGAAGTATTTTAGGTTATTATCTAATCAATTATGTGTTTGCATCATTTTGATCGTATATATATGAATTAATACCCATTGACTGAAAATTCACAAAAACGTGGAAAACGGCAAAATATTGCCTAACTCGATGATATTTTTTTTAAATCACATGAAGGAAAAGGAGATGATAAACGTCAAAATATTGCTAAATTTGATGATTTTTCGTACGAAACAAAATGCAAGAAAACTTGCTTAAAATGCAATATTATGCGAAATTCTGAGATTTGAAGGCCAAATCACATATCGTGATACTACATGAAATAGTATCGAAATATTGGTAAAAATTAATATCTCGCTCTATGAATATTTACGTAATATAAAACTACATTAAAACGTGAAAAAAGTCACTAATTATCCATATTTGAGGATTTTAACTTCAAATCATAGAGCGAGGTTTCGTATTATTTAGATCCAAGAAAAGACATATGACAATGTTGTATCCAATACAAATGATAAAAATCAATGTGTTTTCATTAGAATTAACTAAAATGTTCCTGATTTTCCGTTTATATTACCGATGGAAGATGTACACGTAAAATCGCTCTATTCCGGCTGAAACGTCGATATATGCAATAAAAACAGAACTTCTCCCCTTTTCAATATCTTACTCAGTATTTTAACGAGATAATAGTTGATTGAAAATGAAGTATTTTAGGTTATTATCTAATCAATTATGTGTTTGCATCATTTTTATCGTATATATAATGAATTAATACCCATAGACTGAAAATTCACAAAAACGTGGAAAAACGGCAAAATATTGCCTAATTCGATGATATTTTGTTTAAATCAAATAAAGGAAAAGAAGATGATAAACGTCAAAATATTGCTAAATTCGATAATTTTTCGAACGAAACAAAATGCAAGAAAACTTGCTTAAAATGCAATATTATGCGAAATTCTGAGATTTGAAGGCCAAATCACATATCGTGATACTACATGAAATAGTATCGAAATATTGGTAAAAATGAATATATTTGCGTAATATCAAACTACATGATTAACGTGAAAAAGTCACTATTTTACCATATTTGAGGATTTTACCTTCATATCATAGAGTGAGGTTTCGTATTATTAATTCCAAGAAAAGACATATGACAATGTTGTTTCTAATACAAATGATAAAAAACAATGTGTTTTCATTAGAATTAACTATAATGTTCTTGATTTTCCGTTTATATTAACGAGGGAAGATGTACACGTATAACCGCTCTAATCCGGCTGAAACATCGATATATGCAATAAAAACCGAACTTCTCCCCTTTTCAATATCTTAATCAGTATTTTAACGAGAAACAAGTATATGAAAATATATGAAATATATGAAAAATATATTTTTAAATAGATTGAAAATGAAGTATTTAGGGTAATTATTTAATCAATTATGTGTTTGCATCATTTTTATCGTATATATATGAATTAATACCCATGGACGGAAAATTCACAAAAACGTGGAAAACGGCAAAATATTGCCTAATTCGATGATATTTTATTTAAATCACATGAAGGAAAAGGGGATGATAAACGTCAAAATATAGGTAAATTCGATGATTTTTCGTACGAAACAAAATGCAAGAAAACTTGCTTAAAATGCAATATTATGCGAAATTCTGAGATTTGAAGGCCAAATCACCTATCGTGATACTACATGAAATAGTATCGAAATATTGGTAAAAATGATTGTATGTGCGTAATATCAAACTACATGAATAACGTGGAAAAGTCACTATTTTACCATATTTGAGGATTTTACCTTCAAATCATAGAGCGAGGTTTCGTATTATTTAGTTCCAAGAAAAGACATATGACAATGTTGTTTCCAATACAAATGATAAAAAACAATGTGTTTTCATTAGAATTAACTATAATGTTCTTGATTTTCCGTTTATATTAACGAGGGAAGATGTACACGTAAAACCGCTCTAATCAGGCTGAAACGTCTATATATGCAATAAAAACCGAACTTCTCCCCTTTTCAATATCTTACTCAGTATTTTAACGAGAAACAAATAGATGATTGAAAATGAAGTATTTAAGGTTATTATCTAATCAATTATGTGTTTGCATCATTTTTATCGTATATATATGAATTAATACCCATGGACGGAAAATTCACAAAAACGTGGAAAACGGCACAATATTGCCTAATTCGATGATATTTTGTTTAAATCACATGAAGAAAAAGGAGATGATAAACGTCAAAATATTGCTAAATTCAATGATTTTTCGTACGAAACAAAATGCAAGAAAACTTGCTTAAAATGCAATATTATGCGAAATTCTGAGATTTGAAGGCCAAATCACATATCGTGATACTACATGAAATAGTATCGAAATATTGGTAAAAATGAATATATTTACGTAATATCAAACTACATGAAAAACGTGAAAAAAGTCCCTATTTAACCATATTTGAGGATTTTAACTTCAAATCATAGAGCGAGGTTTCGTATTATTTAGATCCAAGAAAAGACATATGACAATGTTGTTTCCAATACAAATGATAAAAATCAATGTGTTTTCATTAGAATTAACTAAAATGTTCCTGATTTTCCGTTTATATTACCGATGGAAGATGTACACGTAAAACCGCTCTATTCCGGCTGAAACGTCGATATATGCAATAAAAACAGAACTTCTCCCTTTTTCAATATCTTACTCAGTATTTTAACGAGAAACAAATAGTTGATTAAAATGAAGTATTTTAGGTTATTATCTAATCAATTATGTGTATGCATCATTTTTATCGTATATATCATGAATTAATACCCATAGACTAAAAATTCACAAAAACGTGGAAAAACGGCAAAATATTGCCTAATTCGATGATATTTAGTTTAAATCAATTAAAGGAAAAGGGGATGATAAACGTCAAAATATTGCTAAATTCGATGATTTTTCGTACTAAACAAAATGCAAGAAAACTTGCTTAAAATGCAATATTATGCGAAATTCTGAGATTTGAAGGCCAAATCACATATCGTGATACTACATGAAATTGTATCGAAATATTGGTAAAAATGAATATATTTGCATAATATCAAACTACATGATTAACGTGAAAAAGTCAATATTTTACCATATTTGAGGATTTTACCTTCAAATCATAGAGCGAGGTTTCCTATTATTTAGTTCCAAGAAAAGACATATGACAATGTTGTTTCCAATACAAATGATAAAAATCAATGTGTTTTCATTAGAATTAACTAAAATGTTCCTGATTTTCCGTTTATATTACCGATGGAAGATGTACACGTAAAATCGCTCTATTCCGGCTGAAACGTCGATATATGCAATAAAAACAGAACTTCTCCCCTTTTCAATATCTTACTCAGTATTTTAACGAGAAACAAATAGATGATTGAAAATGAAGTATTTAAGGTTATTATCTAATCAATTATGTGTTTGCATCATTTTTATCGTATATATATGAAATAATACCCATGGACTGAAAATTCACAAAAACGTGGAAAACGGCAAAATATTGCCTACTTCAATGATATTTTGTTTAAATCACATGAAGGAAAAGGAGATGATAAACGTCAAAATATTGCTAAATTTGATGATTTTTCGTACGAAACAAAATGCAAGAAAACTTGCTTAAAATGCAATATTATGCGAAATTCTGAGATTTGAAGGCCAAATCACATATCGTGATACTACATGAAATAGTATCGAAATATTGGTAAAAATTAATATCTCGCTCTATGAATATTTACGTAATATAAAACTACATTAAAACGTGAAAAAAGTCACTAATTAACCATATTTGAGGATTTTAACTTCAAATCATAGAGCGAGGTTTCGTATTATTTAGATCCAAGAAAAGACATATGACAATGTTGTATCCAATACAAATGATAAAAATCAATGTTTTTTCATTAGAATTAACTAAAATGTTCCTGATTTTCCGTTTATATTACCGATGGAAGATGTACACGTAAAATCGCTCTATTCCGGCTGAAACGTCGATATATGCAATAAAAACAGAACTTCTCCCCTTTTCAATATCTTACTCAGTATTTTAACGAGATAATAGTTGATTGAAAATGAAGTATTTTAGGTTATTATCTAATCAATTATGTGTTTGCATCATTTTGATCGTATATATATGAATTAATACCCATTGACTGAAAATTCACAAAAACGTGGAAAACGGCAAAATATTGCCTAACTCGATGATATTTTTTTTAAATCACATGAAGGAAAAGGAGATGATAAACGTCAAAATATTGCTAAATTTGATGATTTTTCGTACGAAACAAAATGCAAGAAAACTTGCTTAAAATGCAATATTATGCGAAATTCTGAGATTTGAAGGCCAAATCACATATCGTGATACTACATGAAATAGTATCGAAATATTGGTAAAAATTAATATCTCGCTCTATGAATATTTACGTAATATAAAACTACATTAAAACGTGAAAAAAGTCACTAATTAACCATATTTGAGGATTTTAACTTCAAATCATAGAGCGAGGTTTCGTATTATTTAGATCCAAGAAAAGACATATGACAATGTTGTATCCAATACAAATGATAAAAATCAATGTGTTTTCATTAGAATTAACTAAAATGTTCCTGATTTTCCGTTTATATTACCGATGGAAGATGTACACGTAAAATCGCTCTATTCCGGCTGAAACGTCGATATATGCAATAAAAACAGAACTTCTCCCCTTTTCAATATCTTACTCAGTATTTTAACGAGATAATAGTTGATTGAAAATGAAGTATTTTAGGTTATTATCTAATCAATTATGTGTTTGCATCATTTTTATCGTATATATAATGAATTAATACCCATAGACTGAAAATTCACAAAAACGTGGAAAAACGGCAAAATATTGCCTAATTCGATGATATTTTGTTTAAATCAAATAAAGGAAAAGAAGATGATAAACGTCAAAATATTGCTAAATTCGATAATTTTTCGAACGAAACAAAATGCAAGAAAACTTGCTTAAAATGCAATATTATGCGAAATTCTGAGATTTGAAGGCCAAATCACATATCGTGATACTACATGAAATAGTATCGAAATATTGGTAAAAATGAATATATTTGCGTAATATCAAACTACATGATTAACGTGAAAAAGTCACTATTTTACCATATTTGAGGATTTTACCTTCATATCATAGAGTGAGGTTTCGTATTATTAATTCCAAGAAAAGACATATGACAATGTTGTTTCTAATACAAATGATAAAAAACAATGTGTTTTCATTAGAATTAACTATAATGTTCTTGATTTTCCGTTTATATTAACGAGGGAAGATGTACACGTAAAACCGCTCTAATCAGGCTGAAACGTCTATATATGCAATAAAAACCGAACTTCTCCCCTTTTCAATATCTTACTCAGTATTTTAACGAGAAACAAATAGATGATTGAAAATGAAGTATTTAAGGTTATTATCTAATCAATTATGTGTTTGCATCATTTTTATCGTATATATATGAATTAATACCCATGGACGGAAAATTCACAAAAACGTGGAAAACGGCACAATATTGCCTAATTCGATGATATTTTGTTTAAATCACATGAAGAAAAAGGAGATGATAAACGTCAAAATATTGCTAAATTCAATGATTTTTCGTACGAAACAAAATGCAAGAAAACTTGCTTAAAATGCAATATTATGCGAAATTCTGAGATTTGAAGGCCAAATCACATATCGTGATACTACATGAAATAGTATCGAAATATTGGTAAAAATGAATATATTTACGTAATATCAAACTACATGAAAAACGTGAAAAAAGTCCCTATTTAACCATATTTGAGGATTTTAACTTCAAATCATAGAGCGAGGTTTCGTATTATTTAGATCCAAGAAAAGACATATGACAATGTTGTTTCCAATACAAATGATAAAAATCAATGTGTTTTCATTAGAATTAACTAAAATGTTCCTGATTTTCCGTTTATATTACCGATGGAAGATGTACACGTAAAACCGCTCTATTCCGGCTGAAACGTCGATATATGCAATAAAAACAGAACTTCTCCCTTTTTCAATATCTTACTCAGTATTTTAACGAGAAACAAATAGTTGATTAAAATGAAGTATTTTAGGTTATTATCTAATCAATTATGTGTATGCATCATTTTTATCGTATATATCATGAATTAATACCCATAGACTAAAAATTCACAAAAACGTGGAAAAACGGCAAAATATTGCCTAATTCGATGATATTTAGTTTAAATCAATTAAAGGAAAAGGGGATGATAAACGTCAAAATATTGCTAAATTCGATGATTTTTCGTACTAAACAAAATGCAAGAAAACTTGCTTAAAATGCAATATTATGCGAAATTCTGAGATTTGAAGGCCAAATCACATATCGTGATACTACATGAAATTGTATCGAAATATTGGTAAAAATGAATATATTTGCATAATATCAAACTACATGATTAACGTGAAAAAGTCAATATTTTACCATATTTGAGGATTTTACCTTCAAATCATAGAGCGAGGTTTCCTATTATTTAGTTCCAAGAAAAGACATATGACAATGTTGTTTCCAATACAAATGATAAAAATCAATGTGTTTTCATTAGAATTAACTAAAATGTTCCTGATTTTCCGTTTATATTACCGATGGAAGATGTACACGTAAAACCGCTCTATTCCGGCTGAAACGTCGATATATGCAATAAAAACAGAACTTCTCCCCTTTTCAATATCTTACTCAGTATTTTAACGAGAAACAAATAGTTGATTGAAAATGAAGTATTTAAGGTTATTATCTAATAAATTATGTGTTTGCATCATTTTTATCGTATATATAGGAATTAATACCCATGGACTGAAAATTCACAAAAACGTGGAAAACGGCAAAATATTGCCTAATTCGATGATATTTTATTTAAATCACATGAAGGAAAAGGGGATGATAAACGTCAAAATATTGGTAAATTCGATGATTTTTCGTACGAAACAAAATGCAAGAAAACTTGCTTAAAATGCAATATTATGCGAAATTCTGAGATTTGAAGGCCAAATCACCTATCGTGATACTACATGAAATAGTATCGAAATATTGGATAAAAATGATTATATATGCGTAATATCAAACTACATGAATAACGTGGAAAAGTCACTATTTTACCATATTTGAGGATTTTACCTTCAAATCATAGAGCGAGGTTTCGTATTATTTAGTTCCAAGAAAAGACATATGACAATGTTGTTTCCAATACAAATGATAAAAAAAAATGTGTTTTCATTAGAATTAACTAAAATGTTCCTGATTTTCCGTTTATATTACCGATGGAAGATGTACACGTAAAATCGCTCTATTCCGGCTGAAACGTCGATATATGCAATAAAAACAGAACTTCTCCCCTTTTCAATATCTTACTCAGTATTTTAACGAGAAACAAATAGATGATTGAAAATGAAGTATTTAAGGTTATTATCTAATCAATTATGTGTTTGCATCATTTTTATCGTATATATATGAAATAATACCCATGGACTGAAAATTCACAAAAACGTGGAAAACGGCAAAATATTGCCTACTTCAATGATATTTTGTTTAAATCACATGAAGGAAAAGGAGATGATAAACGTCAAAATATTGCTAAATTTGATGATTTTTCGTACGAAACAAAATGCAAGAAAACTTGCTTAAAATGCAATATTATGCGAAATTCTGAGATTTGAAGGCCAAATCACATATCGTGATACTACATGAAATAGTATCGAAATATTGGTAAAAATTAATATCTCGCTCTATGAATATTTACGTAATATAAAACTACATTAAAACGTGAAAAAAGTCACTAATTAACCATATTTGAGGATTTTAACTTCAAATCATAGAGCGAGGTTTCGTATTATTTAGATCCAAGAAAAGACATATGACAATGTTGTATCCAATACAAATGATAAAAATCAATGTGTTTTCATTAGAATTAACTAAAATGTTCCTGATTTTCCGTTTATATTACCGATGGAAGATGTACACGTAAAATCGCTCTATTCCGGCTGAAACGTCGATATATGCAATAAAAACAGAACTTCTCCCCTTTTCAATATCTTACTCAGTATTTTAACGAGATAATAGTTGATTGAAAATGAAGTATTTTAGGTTATTATCTAATCAATTATGTGTTTGCATCATTTTGATCGTATATATATGAATTAATACCCATTGACTGAAAATTCACAAAAACGTGGAAAACGGCAAAATATTGCCTAACTCGATGATATTTTTTTTAAATCACATGAAGGAAAAGGAGATGATAAACGTCAAAATATTGCTAAATTTGATGATTTTTCGTACGAAACAAAATGCAAGAAAACTTGCTTAAAATGCAATATTATGCGAAATTCTGAGATTTGAAGGCCAAATCACATATCGTGATACTACATGAAATAGTATCGAAATATTGGTAAAAATTAATATCTCGCTCTATGAATATTTACGTAATATAAAACTACATTAAAACGTGAAAAAAGTCACTAATTAACCATATTTGAGGATTTTAACTTCAAATCATAGAGCGAGGTTTCGTATTATTTAGATCCAAGAAAAGACATATGACAATGTTGTATCCAATACAAATGATAAAAATCAATGTGTTTTCATTAGAATTAACTAAAATGTTCCTGATTTTCCGTTTATATTACCGATGGAAGATGTACACGTAAAATCGCTCTATTCCGGCTGAAACGTCGATATATGCAATAAAAACAGAACTTCTCCCCTTTTCAATATCTTACTCAGTATTTTAACGAGATAATAGTTGATTGAAAATGAAGTATTTTAGGTTATTATCTAATCAATTATGTGTTTGCATCATTTTTATCGTATATATAATGAATTAATACCCATAGACTGAAAATTCACAAAAACGTGGAAAAACGGCAAAATATTGCCTAATTCGATGATATTTTGTTTAAATCAAATAAAGGAAAAGAAGATGATAAACGTCAAAATATTGCTAAATTCGATAATTTTTCGAACGAAACAAAATGCAAGAAAACTTGCTTAAAATGCAATATTATGCGAAATTCTGAGATTTGAAGGCCAAATCACATATCGTGATACTACATGAAATAGTATCGAAATATTGGTAAAAATGAATATATTTGCGTAATATCAAACTACATGATTAACGTGAAAAAGTCACTATTTTACCATATTTGAGGATTTTACCTTCATATCATAGAGTGAGGTTTCGTATTATTAATTCCAAGAAAAGACATATGACAATGTTGTTTCTAATACAAATGATAAAAAACAATGTGTTTTCATTAGAATTAACTATAATGTTCTTGATTTTCCGTTTATATTAACGAGGGAAGATGTACACGTATAACCGCTCTAATCCGGCTGAAACATCGATATATGCAATAAAAACCGAACTTCTCCCCTTTTCAATATCTTAATCAGTATTTTAACGAGAAACAAGTATATGAAAATATATGAAATATATGAAAAATATATTTTTAAATAGATTGAAAATGAAGTATTTAGGGTAATTATTTAATCAATTATGTGTTTGCATCATTTTTATCGTATATATATGAATTAATACCCATGGACGGAAAATTCACAAAAACGTGGAAAACGGCAAAATATTGCCTAATTCGATGATATTTTATTTAAATCACATGAAGGAAAAGGGGATGATAAACGTCAAAATATAGGTAAATTCGATGATTTTTCGTACGAAACAAAATGCAAGAAAACTTGCTTAAAATGCAATATTATGCGAAATTCTGAGATTTGAAGGCCAAATCACCTATCGTGATACTACATGAAATAGTATCGAAATATTGGTAAAAATGATTGTATGTGCGTAATATCAAACTACATGAATAACGTGGAAAAGTCACTATTTTACCATATTTGAGGATTTTACCTTCAAATCATAGAGCGAGGTTTCGTATTATTTAGTTCCAAGAAAAGACATATGACAATGTTGTTTCCAATACAAATGATAAAAAACAATGTGTTTTCATTAGAATTAACTATAATGTTCTTGATTTTCCGTTTATATTAACGAGGGAAGATGTACACGTAAAACCGCTCTAATCAGGCTGAAACGTCTATATATGCAATAAAAACCGAACTTCTCCCCTTTTCAATATCTTACTCAGTATTTTAACGAGAAACAAATAGATGATTGAAAATGAAGTATTTAAGGTTATTATCTAATCAATTATGTGTTTGCATCATTTTTATCGTATATATATGAATTAATACCCATGGACGGAAAATTCACAAAAACGTGGAAAACGGCACAATATTGCCTAATTCGATGATATTTTGTTTAAATCACATGAAGAAAAAGGAGATGATAAACGTCAAAATATTGCTAAATTCAATGATTTTTCGTACGAAACAAAATGCAAGAAAACTTGCTTAAAATGCAATATTATGCGAAATTCTGAGATTTGAAGGCCAAATCACATATCGTGATACTACATGAAATAGTATCGAAATATTGGTAAAAATGAATATATTTACGTAATATCAAACTACATGAAAAACGTGAAAAAAGTCCCTATTTAACCATATTTGAGGATTTTAACTTCAAATCATAGAGCGAGGTTTCGTATTATTTAGATCCAAGAAAAGACATATGACAATGTTGTTTCCAATACAAATGATAAAAATCAATGTGTTTTCATTAGAATTAACTAAAATGTTCCTGATTTTCCGTTTATATTACCGATGGAAGATGTACACGTAAAACCGCTCTATTCCGGCTGAAACGTCGATATATGCAATAAAAACAGAACTTCTCCCTTTTTCAATATCTTACTCAGTATTTTAACGAGAAACAAATAGTTGATTAAAATGAAGTATTTTAGGTTATTATCTAATCAATTATGTGTATGCATCATTTTTATCGTATATATCATGAATTAATACCCATAGACTAAAAATTCACAAAAACGTGGAAAAACGGCAAAATATTGCCTAATTCGATGATATTTAGTTTAAATCAATTAAAGGAAAAGGGGATGATAAACGTCAAAATATTGCTAAATTCGATGATTTTTCGTACTAAACAAAATGCAAGAAAACTTGCTTAAAATGCAATATTATGCGAAATTCTGAGATTTGAAGGCCAAATCACATATCGTGATACTACATGAAATTGTATCGAAATATTGGTAAAAATGAATATATTTGCATAATATCAAACTACATGATTAACGTGAAAAAGTCAATATTTTACCATATTTGAGGATTTTACCTTCAAATCATAGAGCGAGGTTTCCTATTATTTAGTTCCAAGAAAAGACATATGACAATGTTGTTTCCAATACAAATGATAAAAATCAATGTGTTTTCATTAGAATTAACTAAAATGTTCCTGATTTTCCGTTTATATTACCGATGGAAGATGTACACGTAAAATCGCTCTATTCCGGCTGAAACGTCGATATATGCAATAAAAACAGAACTTCTCCCCTTTTCAATATCTTACTCAGTATTTTAACGAGAAACAAATAGATGATTGAAAATGAAGTATTTAAGGTTATTATCTAATCAATTATGTGTTTGCATCATTTTTATCGTATATATATGAAATAATACCCATGGACTGAAAATTCACAAAAACGTGGAAAACGGCAAAATATTGCCTACTTCAATGATATTTTGTTTAAATCACATGAAGGAAAAGGAGATGATAAACGTCAAAATATTGCTAAATTTGATGATTTTTCGTACGAAACAAAATGCAAGAAAACTTGCTTAAAATGCAATATTATGCGAAATTCTGAGATTTGAAGGCCAAATCACATATCGTGATACTACATGAAATAGTATCGAAATATTGGTAAAAATTAATATCTCGCTCTATGAATATTTACGTAATATAAAACTACATTAAAACGTGAAAAAAGTCACTAATTAACCATATTTGAGGATTTTAACTTCAAATCATAGAGCGAGGTTTCGTATTATTTAGATCCAAGAAAAGACATATGACAATGTTGTATCCAATACAAATGATAAAAATCAATGTTTTTTCATTAGAATTAACTAAAATGTTCCTGATTTTCCGTTTATATTACCGATGGAAGATGTACACGTAAAATCGCTCTATTCCGGCTGAAACGTCGATATATGCAATAAAAACAGAACTTCTCCCCTTTTCAATATCTTACTCAGTATTTTAACGAGATAATAGTTGATTGAAAATGAAGTATTTTAGGTTATTATCTAATCAATTATGTGTTTGCATCATTTTGATCGTATATATATGAATTAATACCCATTGACTGAAAATTCACAAAAACGTGGAAAACGGCAAAATATTGCCTAACTCGATGATATTTTTTTTAAATCACATGAAGGAAAAGGAGATGATAAACGTCAAAATATTGCTAAATTTGATGATTTTTCGTACGAAACAAAATGCAAGAAAACTTGCTTAAAATGCAATATTATGCGAAATTCTGAGATTTGAAGGCCAAATCACATATCGTGATACTACATGAAATAGTATCGAAATATTGGTAAAAATTAATATCTCGCTCTATGAATATTTACGTAATATAAAACTACATTAAAACGTGAAAAAAGTCACTAATTAACCATATTTGAGGATTTTAACTTCAAATCATAGAGCGAGGTTTCGTATTATTTAGATCCAAGAAAAGACATATGACAATGTTGTATCCAATACAAATGATAAAAATCAATGTGTTTTCATTAGAATTAACTAAAATGTTCCTGATTTTCCGTTTATATTACCGATGGAAGATGTACACGTAAAATCGCTCTATTCCGGCTGAAACGTCGATATATGCAATAAAAACAGAACTTCTCCCCTTTTCAATATCTTACTCAGTATTTTAACGAGATAATAGTTGATTGAAAATGAAGTATTTTAGGTTATTATCTAATCAATTATGTGTTTGCATCATTTTTATCGTATATATAATGAATTAATACCCATAGACTGAAAATTCACAAAAACGTGGAAAAACGGCAAAATATTGCCTAATTCGATGATATTTTGTTTAAATCAAATAAAGGAAAAGAAGATGATAAACGTCAAAATATTGCTAAATTCGATAATTTTTCGAACGAAACAAAATGCAAGAAAACTTGCTTAAAATGCAATATTATGCGAAATTCTGAGATTTGAAGGCCAAATCACATATCGTGATACTACATGAAATAGTATCGAAATATTGGTAAAAATGAATATATTTGCGTAATATCAAACTACATGATTAACGTGAAAAAGTCACTATTTTACCATATTTGAGGATTTTACCTTCATATCATAGAGTGAGGTTTCGTATTATTAATTCCAAGAAAAGACATATGACAATGTTGTTTCTAATACAAATGATAAAAAACAATGTGTTTTCATTAGAATTAACTATAATGTTCTTGATTTTCCGTTTATATTAACGAGGGAAGATGTACACGTAAAACCGCTCTAATCAGGCTGAAACGTCTATATATGCAATAAAAACCGAACTTCTCCCCTTTTCAATATCTTACTCAGTATTTTAACGAGAAACAAATAGATGATTGAAAATGAAGTATTTAAGGTTATTATCTAATCAATTATGTGTTTGCATCATTTTTATCGTATATATATGAATTAATACCCATGGACGGAAAATTCACAAAAACGTGGAAAACGGCACAATATTGCCTAATTCGATGATATTTTGTTTAAATCACATGAAGAAAAAGGAGATGATAAACGTCAAAATATTGCTAAATTCAATGATTTTTCGTACGAAACAAAATGCAAGAAAACTTGCTTAAAATGCAATATTATGCGAAATTCTGAGATTTGAAGGCCAAATCACATATCGTGATACTACATGAAATAGTATCGAAATATTGGTAAAAATGAATATATTTACGTAATATCAAACTACATGAAAAACGTGAAAAAAGTCCCTATTTAACCATATTTGAGGATTTTAACTTCAAATCATAGAGCGAGGTTTCGTATTATTTAGATCCAAGAAAAGACATATGACAATGTTGTTTCCAATACAAATGATAAAAATCAATGTGTTTTCATTAGAATTAACTAAAATGTTCCTGATTTTCCGTTTATATTACCGATGGAAGATGTACACGTAAAACCGCTCTATTCCGGCTGAAACGTCGATATATGCAATAAAAACAGAACTTCTCCCTTTTTCAATATCTTACTCAGTATTTTAACGAGAAACAAATAGTTGATTAAAATGAAGTATTTTAGGTTATTATCTAATCAATTATGTGTATGCATCATTTTTATCGTATATATCATGAATTAATACCCATAGACTAAAAATTCACAAAAACGTGGAAAAACGGCAAAATATTGCCTAATTCGATGATATTTAGTTTAAATCAATTAAAGGAAAAGGGGATGATAAACGTCAAAATATTGCTAAATTCGATGATTTTTCGTACTAAACAAAATGCAAGAAAACTTGCTTAAAATGCAATATTATGCGAAATTCTGAGATTTGAAGGCCAAATCACATATCGTGATACTACATGAAATTGTATCGAAATATTGGTAAAAATGAATATATTTGCACAATATCAAACTACATGATTAACGTGAAAAAGTCAATATTTTACCATATTTGAGGATTTTACCTTCAAATCATAGAGCGAGGTTTCCTATTATTTAGTTCCAAGAAAAGACATATGACAATGTTGTTTCCAATACAAATGATAAAAATCAATGTGTTTTCATTAGAATTAACTAAAATGTTCCTGATTTTCCGTTTATATTACCGATGGAAGATGTACACGTAAAATCGCTCTATTCCGGCTGAAACGTCGATATATGCAATAAAAACAGAACTTCTCCCCTTTTCAATATCTTACTCAGTATTTTAACGAGAAACAAATAGTTGATTGAAAATGAAGTATTTAAGGTTATTATCTAATAAATTATGTGTTTGCATCATTTTTATCGTATATATAGGAATTAATACCCATGGACTGAAAATTCACAAAAACGTGGAAAACGGCAAAATATTGCCTAATTCGATGATATTTTATTTAAATCACATGAAGGAAAAGGGGATGATAAACGTCAAAATATTGGTAAATTCGATGATTTTTCGTACGAAACAAAATGCAAGAAAACTTGCTTAAAATGCAATATTATGCGAAATTCTGAGATTTGAAGGCCAAATCACCTATCGTGATACTACATGAAATAGTATCGAAATATTGGATAAAAATGATTATATGTGCGTAATATCAAACTACATGAATAACGTGGAAAAGTCACTATTTTACCATATTTGAGGATTTTACCTTCAAATCATAGAGCGAGGTTTCGTATTATTTAGTTCCAAGAAAAGACATATGACAATGTTGTTTCCAATACAAATGATAAAAAAAAATGTGTTTTCATTAGAATTAACTAAAATGTTCCTGATTTTCCGTTTATATTACCGATGGAAGATGTACACGTAAAATCGCTCTATTCCGGCTGAAACGTCGATATATGCAATAAAAACAGAACTTCTCCCCTTTTCAATATCTTACTCAGTATTTTAACGAGAAACAAATAGATGATTGAAAATGAAGTATTTAAGGTTATTATCTAATCAATTATGTGTTTGCATCATTTTTATCGTATATATATGAAATAATACCCATGGACTGAAAATTCACAAAAACGTGGAAAACGGCAAAATATTGCCTACTTCAATGATATTTTGTTTAAATCACATGAAGGAAAAGGAGATGATAAACGTCAAAATATTGCTAAATTTGATGATTTTTCGTACGAAACAAAATGCAAGAAAACTTGCTTAAAATGCAATATTATGCGAAATTCTGAGATTTGAAGGCCAAATCACATATCGTGATACTACATGAAATAGTATCGAAATATTGGTAAAAATTAATATCTCGCTCTATGAATATTTACGTAATATAAAACTACATTAAAACGTGAAAAAAGTCACTAATTAACCATATTTGAGGATTTTAACTTCAAATCATAGAGCGAGGTTTCGTATTATTTAGATCCAAGAAAAGACATATGACAATGTTGTATCCAATACAAATGATAAAAATCAATGTGTTTTCATTAGAATTAACTAAAATGTTCCTGATTTTCCGTTTATATTACCGATGGAAGATGTACACGTAAAATCGCTCTATTCCGGCTGAAACGTCGATATATGCAATAAAAACAGAACTTCTCCCCTTTTCAATATCTTACTCAGTATTTTAACGAGATAATAGTTGATTGAAAATGAAGTATTTTAGGTTATTATCTAATCAATTATGTGTTTGCATCATTTTGATCGTATATATATGAATTAATACCCATTGACTGAAAATTCACAAAAACGTGGAAAACGGCAAAATATTGCCTAACTCGATGATATTTTGTTTAAATCACATGAAGGAAAAGGAGATGATAAACGTCAAAATATTGCTAAATTTGATGATTTTTCGTACGAAACAAAATGCAAGAAAACTTGCTTAAAATGCAATATTATGCGAAATTCTGAGATTTGAAGGCCAAATCACATATCGTGATACTACATGAAATAGTATCGAAATATTGGTAAAAATTAATATCTCGCTCTATGAATATTTACGTAATATAAAACTACATTAAAACGTGAAAAAAGTCACTAATTAACCATATTTGAGGATTTTAACTTCAAATCATAGAGCGAGGTTTCGTATTATTTAGATCCAAGAAAAGACATATGACAATGTTGTATCCAATACAAATGATAAAAATCAATGTGTTTTCATTAGAATTAACTAAAATGTTCCTGATTTTCCGTTTATATTACCGATGGAAGATGTACACGTAAAATCGCTCTATTCCGGCTGAAACGTCGATATATGCAATAAAAACAGAACTTCTCCCCTTTTCAATATCTTACTCAGTATTTTAACGAGATAATAGTTGATTGAAAATGAAGTATTTTAGGTTATTATCTAATCAATTATGTGTTTGCATCATTTTTATCGTATATATAATGAATTAATACCCATAGACTGAAAATTCACAAAAACGTGGAAAAACGGCAAAATATTGCCTAATTCGATGATATTTTGTTTAAATCAAATAAAGGAAAAGGGGATGATAAACGTCAAAATATTGCTAAATTCGATAATTTTTCGAACGAAACAAAATGCAAGAAAACTTGCTTAAAATGCAATATTATGCGAAATTCTGAGATTTGAAGGCCAAATCACATATCGTGATACTACATGAAATAGTATCGAAATATTGGATAAAAATGATTATATGTGCGTAATATCAAACTACATGAATAACGTGGAAAAGTCACTATTTTACCATATTTGAGGATTTTACCTTCAAATCATAGAGCGAGGTTTCGTATTATTTAGTTCCAAGAAAAGACATATGACAATGTTGTTTCCAATACAAATGATAAAAAAAAATGTGTTTTCATTAGAATTAACTAAAATGTTCCTGATTTTCCGTTTATATTACCGATGGAAGATGTACACGTAAAATCGCTCTATTCCGGCTGAAACGTCGATATATGCAATAAAAACAGAACTTCTCCCCTTTTCAATATCTTACTCAGTATTTTAACGAGAAACAAATAGATGATTGAAAATGAAGTATTTAAGGTTATTATCTAATCAATTATGTGTTTGCATCATTTTTATCGTATATATATGAAATAATACCCATGGACTGAAAATTCACAAAAACGTGGAAAACGGCAAAATATTGCCTACTTCAATGATATTTTGTTTAAATCACATGAAGGAAAAGGAGATGATAAACGTCAAAATATTGCTAAATTTGATGATTTTTCGTACGAAACAAAATGCAAGAAAACTTGCTTAAAATGCAATATTATGCGAAATTCTGAGATTTGAAGGCCAAATCACATATCGTGATACTACATGAAATAGTATCGAAATATTGGTAAAAATTAATATCTCGCTCTATGAATATTTACGTAATATAAAACTACATTAAAACGTGAAAAAAGTCACTAATTAACCATATTTGAGGATTTTAACTTCAAATCATAGAGCGAGGTTTCGTATTATTTAGATCCAAGAAAAGACATATGACAATGTTGTATCCAATACAAATGATAAAAATCAATGTGTTTTCATTAGAATTAACTAAAATGTTCCTGATTTTCCGTTTATATTACCGATGGAAGATGTACACGTAAAATCGCTCTATTCCGGCTGAAACGTCGATATATGCAATAAAAACAGAACTTCTCCCCTTTTCAATATCTTACTCAGTATTTTAACGAGATAATAGTTGATTGAAAATGAAGTATTTTAGGTTATTATCTAATCAATTATGTGTTTGCATCATTTTGATCGTATATATATGAATTAATACCCATTGACTGAAAATTCACAAAAACGTGGAAAACGGCAAAATATTGCCTAACTCGATGATATTTTGTTTAAATCACATGAAGGAAAAGGAGATGATAAACGTCAAAATATTGCTAAATTTGATGATTTTTCGTACGAAACAAAATGCAAGAAAACTTGCTTAAAATGCAATATTATGCGAAATTCTGAGATTTGAAGGCCAAATCACATATCGTGATACTACATGAAATAGTATCGAAATATTGGTAAAAATTAATATCTCGCTCTATGAATATTTACGTAATATAAAACTACATTAAAACGTGAAAAAAGTCACTAATTAACCATATTTGAGGATTTTAACTTCAAATCATAGAGCGAGGTTTCGTATTATTTAGATCCAAGAAAAGACATATGACAATGTTGTATCCAATACAAATGATAAAAATCAATGTGTTTTCATTAGAATTAACTAAAATGTTCCTGATTTTCCGTTTATATTACCGATGGAAGATGTACACGTAAAATCGCTCTATTCCGGCTGAAACGTCGATATATGCAATAAAAACAGAACTTCTCCCCTTTTCAATATCTTACTCAGTATTTTAACGAGATAATAGTTGATTGAAAATGAAGTATTTTAGGTTATTATCTAATCAATTATGTGTTTGCATCATTTTTATCGTATATATAATGAATTAATACCCATAGACTGAAAATTCACAAAAACGTGGAAAAACGGCAAAATATTGCCTAATTCGATGATATTTTGTTTAAATCAAATAAAGGAAAAGGGGATGATAAACGTCAAAATATTGCTAAATTCGATAATTTTTCGAACGAAACAAAATGCAAGAAAACTTGCTTAAAATGCAATATTATGCGAAATTCTGAGATTTGAAGGCCAAATCACATATCGTGATACTACATGAAATAGTATCGAAATATTGGTAAAAATGAATATATTTGCGTAATATCAAACTACATGATTAACGTGAAAAAGTCACTATTTTACCATATTTGAGGATTTTACCTTCATATCATAGAGTGAGGTTTCGTATTATTAATTCCAAGAAAAGACATATGACAATGTTGTTTCTAATACAAATGATAAAAAACAATGTGTTTTCATTAGAATTAACTATAATGTTCTTGATTTTCCGTTTATATTAACGAGGGAAGATGTACACGTAAAACCGCTCTAATCCGGCTGAAACATCGATATATGCAATAAAAACCGAACTTCTCCCCTTTTCAATATCTTAATCAGTATTTTAACGAGAAACAAGTATATGAAAATATATGAAATATATGAAAAATATATTTTTAAATAGATTGAAAATGAAGTATTTAGGGTAATTATTTAATCAATTATGTGTTTGCATCATTTTTATCGTATATATATGAATTAATACCCATGGACGGAAAATTCACAAAAACGTGGAAAACGGCAAAATATTGCCTAATTCGATGATATTTTATTTAAATCACATGAAGGAAAAGGGGATGATAAACGTCAAAATATAGGTAAATTCGATGATTTTTCGTACGAAACAAAATGCAAGAAAACTTGCTTAAAATGCAATATTATGCGAAATTCTGAGATTTGAAGGCCACATCACCTATCGTGATACTACATGAAATAGTATCGAAATATTGGTAAAAATGATTATATGTGCGTAATATCAAACTACATGAATAACGTGGAAAAGTCACTATTTTACCATATTTGAGGATTTTACCTTCAAATCATAGAGCGAGGTTTCGTATTATTTAGTTCCAAGAAAAGACATATGACAATGTTGTTTCCAATACAAATGATAAAAAAAAATGTGTTTTCATTAGAATTAACTAAAATGTTCCTGATTTTCCGTTTATATTACCGATGGAAGATGTACACGTAAAATCGCTCTATTCCGGCTGAAACGTCGATATATGCAATAAAAACAGAACTTCTCCCCTTTTCAATATCTTACTCAGTATTTTAACGAGAAACAAATAGATGATTGAAAATGAAGTATTTAAGGTTATTATCTAATCAATTATGTGTTTGCATCATTTTTATCGTATATATATGAAATAATACCCATGGACTGAAAATTCACAAAAACGTGGAAAACGGCAAAATATTGCCTACTTCAATGATATTTTGTTTAAATCACATGAAGGAAAAGGAGATGATAAACGTCAAAATATTGCTAAATTTGATGATTTTTCGTACGAAACAAAATGCAAGAAAACTTGCTTAAAATGCAATATTATGCGAAATTCTGAGATTTGAAGGCCAAATCACATATCGTGATACTACATGAAATAGTATCGAAATATTGGTAAAAATTAATATCTCGCTCTATGAATATTTACGTAATATAAAACTACATTAAAACGTGAAAAAAGTCACTAATTAACCATATTTGAGGATTTTAACTTCAAATCATAGAGCGAGGTTTCGTATTATTTAGATCCAAGAAAAGACATATGACAATGTTGTATCCAATACAAATGATAAAAATCAATGTGTTTTCATTAGAATTAACTAAAATGTTCCTGATTTTCCGTTTATATTACCGATGGAAGATGTACACGTAAAATCGCTCTATTCCGGCTGAAACGTCGATATATGCAATAAAAACAGAACTTCTCCCCTTTTCAATATCTTACTCAGTATTTTAACGAGATAATAGTTGATTGAAAATGAAGTATTTTAGGTTATTATCTAATCAATTATGTGTTTGCATCATTTTGATCGTATATATATGAATTAATACCCATTGACTGAAAATTCACAAAAACGTGGAAAACGGCAAAATATTGCCTAACTCGATGATATTTTGTTTAAATCACATGAAGGAAAAGGAGATGATAAACGTCAAAATATTGCTAAATTTGATGATTTTTCGTACGAAACAAAATGCAAGAAAACTTGCTTAAAATGCAATATTATGCGAAATTCTGAGATTTGAAGGCCAAATCACATATCGTGATACTACATGAAATAGTATCGAAATATTGGTAAAAATTAATATCTCGCTCTATGAATATTTACGTAATATAAAACTACATTAAAACGTGAAAAAAGTCACTAATTAACCATATTTGAGGATTTTAACTTCAAATCATAGAGCGAGGTTTCGTATTATTTAGATCCAAGAAAAGACATATGACAATGTTGTATCCAATACAAATGATAAAAATCAATGTGTTTTCATTAGAATTAACTAAAATGTTCCTGATTTTCCGTTTATATTACCGATGGAAGATGTACACGTAAAATCGCTCTATTCCGGCTGAAACGTCGATATATGCAATAAAAACAGAACTTCTCCCCTTTTCAATATCTTACTCAGTATTTTAACGAGATAATAGTTGATTGAAAATGAAGTATTTTAGGTTATTATCTAATCAATTATGTGTTTGCATCATTTTTATCGTATATATAATGAATTAATACCCATAGACTGAAAATTCACAAAAACGTGGAAAAACGGCAAAATATTGCCTAATTCGATGATATTTTGTTTAAATCAAATAAAGGAAAAGGGGATGATAAACGTCAAAATATTGCTAAATTCGATAATTTTTCGAACGAAACAAAATGCAAGAAAACTTGCTTAAAATGCAATATTATGCGAAATTCTGAGATTTGAAGGCCAAATCACATATCGTGATACTACATGAAATAGTATCGAAATATTGGTAAAAATGAATATATTTGCGTAATATCAAACTACATGATTAACGTGAAAAAGTCACTATTTTACCATATTTGAGGATTTTACCTTCATATCATAGAGTGAGGTTTCGTATTATTAATTCCAAGAAAAGACATATGACAATGTTGTTTCTAATACAAATGATAAAAAACAATGTGTTTTCATTAGAATTAACTATAATGTTCTTGATTTTCCGTTTATATTAACGAGGGAAGATGTACACGTAAAACCGCTCTAATCCGGCTGAAACATCGATATATGCAATAAAAACCGAACTTCTCCCCTTTTCAATATCTTAATCAGTATTTTAACGAGAAACAAGTATATGAAAATATATGAAATATATGAAAAATATATTTTTAAATAGATTGAAAATGAAGTATTTAGGGTAATTATTTAATCAATTATGTGTTTGCATCATTTTTATCGTATATATATGAATTAATACCCATGGACGGAAAATTCACAAAAACGTGGAAAACGGCAAAATATTGCCTAATTCGATGATATTTTATTTAAATCACATGAAGGAAAAGGGGATGATAAACGTCAAAATATAGGTAAATTCGATGATTTTTCGTACGAAACAAAATGCAAGAAAACTTGCTTAAAATGCAATTTTATGCGAAATTCTGAGATTTGAAGGCCAAATCACCTATCGTGATACTACATGAAATAGTATCGAAATATTGGTAAAAATGATTATATGTGCGTAATATCAAACTACATGAATAACGTGGAAAAGTCACTATTTTACCATATTTGAGGATTTTACCTTCAAATCATAGAGCGAGGTTTCGTATTATTTAGTTCCAAGAAAAGACATATGACAATGTTGTTTCCAATACAAATGATAAAAAACAATGTGTTTTCATTAGAATTAACTATAATGTTCTTGATTTTCCGTTTATATTAACGAGGGAAGATGTACACGTAAAACCGCTCTAATCAGGCTGAAACGTCTATATATGCAATAAAAACCGAACTTCTCCCCTTTTCAATATCTTACTCAGTATTTTAACGAGAAACAAATAGATGATTGAAAATGAAGTATTTAAGGTTATTATCTAATCAATTATGTGTTTGCATCATTTTTATCGTATACATATGAATTAATACCCATGGACGGAAAATTCACAAAAACGTGGAAAACGGCACAATATTGCCTAATTCGATGATATTTTGTTTAAATCACATGAAGGAAAAGGAGATGATAAACGTCAAAATATTGCTAAATTCAATGATTTTTCGTACGAAACAAAATGCAAGAAAACTTGCTTAAAATGCAATATTATGCGAAATTCTGAGATTTGAAGGCCAAATCACATATCGTGATACTACATGAAATAGTATCAAAATATTGGTAAAAATGAATATATTTACGTAATATCAAACTACATGAAAAACGTGAAAAAAGTCACTATTTAACCATATTTGAGGATTTTAACTTCAAATCATAGAGCGAGGTTTCGTATTATTTAGATCCAAGAAAAGACATATGACAATGTTGTTTCCAATACAAATGATAAAAATCAATGTGTTTTCATTAGAATTAACTAAAATGTTCCTGATTTTCCGTTTATATTACCGATGGAAGATGTACACGTAAAACCGCTCTATTCCGGCTGAAACGTCGATATATGCAATAAAAACAGAACTTCTCCCTTTTTCAATATCTTACTCAGTATTTTAACGAGAAACAAATAGTTGATTAAAATGAAGTATTTTAGGTTATTATCTAATCAATTATGTGTATGCATCATTTTTATCGTATATATCATGAATTAATACCCATAGACTAAAAATTCACAAAAACGTGGAAAAACGGCAAAATATTGCCTAATTCGATGATATTTAGTTTAAATCAATTAAAGGAAAAGGAGATGATAAACGTCAAAATATTGCTAAATTCGATGATTTTTCGTACTAAACAAAATGCAAGAAAACTTGCTTAAAATGCAATATTATGCGAAATTCTGAGATTTGAAGGCCAAATCACATATCGTGATACTACATGAAATTGTATCGAAATATTGGTAAAAATGAATATATTTGCATAATATCAAACTACATGATTAACGTGAAAAAGTCAATATTTTACCATATTTGAGGATTTTACCTTCAAATCATAGAGCGAGGTTTCGTATTATTTAGTTCCAAGAAAAGACATATGACAATGTTGTTTCCAATACAAATGATAAAAAAAAATGTGTTTTCATTAGAATTAACTAAAATGTTCCTGATTTTCCGTTTATATTACCGATGGAAGATGTACACGTAAAATCGCTCTATTCCGGCTGAAACGTCGATATATGCAATAAAAACAGAACTTCTCCCCTTTTCAATATCTTACTCAGTATTTTAACGAGAAACAAATAGATGATTGAAAATGAAGTATTTAAGGTTATTATCTAATCAATTATGTGTTTGCATCATTTTTATCGTATATATATGAAATAATACCCATGGACTGAAAATTCACAAAAACGTGGAAAACGGCAAAATATTGCCTACTTCAATGATATTTTGTTTAAATCACATGAAGGAAAAGCGGATGATAAACGTCAAAATATTGCTAAATTAGATGATTTTTCGTACGAAACAAAATGCAAGAAAACTTGCTTAAAATGCAATATTATGCGAAATTCTGAGATTTGAAGGCCAAATCACATATCGTGATACTACATGAAATAGTATCGAAATATTGGTAAAAATGAATATATTTACGTAATATCAAACTACATGAAAAACGTGAAAAATGTCACTATTTAACCATATTTGAGGATTTTAACTTCAAATCATAGAGCGAGGTTTCGTATTATTTAGATCCAAGAAAAGACATATGACAATGTTGTTTCCAATACAAATGATAAAAATCAATGTGTTTTCATTAGAATTAACTAAAATGTTCCTGATTTTCCGTTTATATTACCGATGGAAGATGTACACGTAAAACCGCTCTATTCCGGCTGAAACGTCGATATATGCAATAGAAACAGAACTTCTCCCCTTTTCAATATCTTACTCAGTATTTTAACGAGAAACAAATAGTTGATTGAAAATGAAGTATTTTAGGTTATTACCTAATCAATTATGTGTTTGCATCATTTTTATCGTATATATAATGAATTAATACCCATAGACTGAAAATTCACAAAAACGTGGAAAAACGGCAAAATATTGCCTAATTCGATGATATTTTATTTAAATCACTTGAAGGAAAAGGGGATGATAACCGTCAAAATATTGCTAAATTCGATGATATTTCGTACTAAACAAAATGCAAGAAAAATTGCTTAAAATGCAATATTATGCGAAATTCTGAGTTTTGAAGGCCAAATCACATATCGTGATACTACATGAAATAGTATCGAAATATTGGTAAAAATGAATATATTTGCGTAATATCAAACTACATGATTAACGTGAAAAAGTCACAATTTTACCATATTTGAGGATTTTACCTTCAAATCATAGAGCGAGGTTTCGTATTATTTAGTTCCAAGAAAAGACATATGACAATGTTGTTTCCAATACAAATGGTAAAAAACAATGTGTTTTCATTAGAATTATCTTTAATGTTCTTGATTTTCCGTTTATATTAACGAGGGAAGATGTACACGTAAAACCGCTCTAATCCGGCTGAAACGTCGATATATGCAATAAAAACCGAACTTCTCCCCTTTTCAATATCTTACTCAGTATTTTAACGACAAACAAATAGATGATTGAAAATGAAGTATTTAGGGTTATTATCTAATCAATTATGTGTTTGCATCATTTTTATCGTATATATAATGAATTAATACCCATAGACTGAAAATTCACAAAAACGTGGAAAAACGGCAAAATATTGCCTAATTCGATGATATTTTGTTTAAATCAAATAAAGGAAAAGGGGATGATAAACGTCAAAATATTGCTAAATTCGATGATTTTTCGTACTAAACAAAATGCAAGAAAACTTGCTTAAAATGCAATATTATGCGAAATTCTGAGATTTGAAGGCCAAATCACATATCGTGATACTACATGAAATAGTATCGAAATATTGGTATAAATGAATATATTTACGTAATATCAAACTACATGAAAAACGTGAAAAAAGTCACTATTTAACCATATTTGAGGATTTTAACTTCAAATCATAGAGCGAGGTTTCGTATTATTTAGATCCAAGAAAAGACATATGACAATGTTGTTTCCAATACAAATGATAAAAATCAATGTGTTTTCATTAGAATTAACTAAAATGTTCCTGATTTTCCGTTTATATTACCGATGGAAGATGTACACGTAAAACCGCTCTAATCCGGCTGAAACGTCGATATATGCAATAAAAACCGAACTTCTCCCCTTTTCAATATCTTACTCAGTATTTTAACGAGAAACAAATAGATGATTGAAAATGAAGTATTTAAGGTTATTATCTAATAAATTATGTGTTTGCATCATTTTTATCATATATATATGAATTAATACCCATGGACTGAAAATTCACAAAAACGTGGAAAACGGCAAAATATTGCCTAATTCGATGATATTTTATTTAAATCACTTGAAGGAAAAGGGGATGATAACCGTCAAAATATTGGTAAATTCGATGATTTTTCGTACGAAACAAAATGCAAGAAAACTTGCTTAAAATGCAATATTATGCGAAATTCTGAGATTTGAAGGCCAAATCACCTATCGTGATACTACATGAAATAGTATCGAAATATTGGTAAAAATGAATATATGTGCGTAATATCAAGCTACATGATTAACGTGGAAAAGTCACTATTTTACCATATTTGAGGATTTTACTTTCAAATCATAGAGCGAGGTTTCGTATTATTTAGTTCCAAGAAAAGACATATGACAATGTTGTTTCCAATACAAATGATAAAAAACAATGTGTTTTCATTAGAATTAACTATAATGTTCTTGATTTTCCGTTTATATTAACGAGGGAAGACGTACACCTAAAACCGCTCTAATCAGGCTGAAACGTCGATATATGCAATAAAAACCGAACTTCTCCCCTTTCAATATCTTACTCAGTATTTTAACGAGAAACAAATAGATGATTGAAAATGAAGTATTTAGGTTATTATCTAATCAATTATGTGTTTGCATCATTTTTATCGTATATATATGAATTAATACCCATGGACTGAAAATTCACAAAAACGTGGAAAAATGGCAAAATATTGCCTAATTCGATGATATTTTGTTTAAATCAAACAAAGGAAAAGGGGATGATAAACGTCAAAATATTGCTAAATTCGATGATTTTTCGTACGAAACAAAATGCAAGAAAACTTCCTTAAAATGCAATATTAAGCGAAATTCTGAGATTTGAAGGCCAAATCACATATCGTGATACTACATGAAATAGTATCGAAATATTGGTAAAAATGAATATATTTACGTAATATCAAACTACATGAAAAACGTGAAAAAAGTCACTATTTAGCCATATTTGAGGATTTTAACTTTAAATCATAGAGCGAGGTTTCGTATTATTTAGATCCAAGAAAAGACATATGACAATGTTGTTTCCAATACAAATGATAAAAATCAATGTGTTTTCATTAGAATTACCTAAAATGTTCCTGATTTTCCGTTTATATTAACGATGGAAGATGTACACGTAAAACCGCTCTATTCCGGCTGAAAATTCGATATATGCAATAGAAACAGAAATTCTCCCCTTTTCAATATCTTACTCAGTATTTTAACGAGAAACAAATAGTTGATTGAAAATGAAGTATTTTAGGTTATTATCTAATCAATTATGTGTTTGCATCATTTTTATCGTATATATAATGAATTAATACCCATAGACTGAAAATTCACAAAAACGTAGAAAAACGGCAAAATATTGCCTAATTCGATGATATTTTGTTTAAATCAAATAAAGGAAAAGGGGATGATAAACGTCAAAATATTGCTAAATTCGATGATTTTTCGTACTAAACAAAATGCAAGAAAACTTGCTTAAAATGCAATATTATGCGAAATTCTGAGATTTGAAGGCCAAATCACATATCGTGATACTATATGAAATAGTATCGAAATATTGGTAAAAATGAATATATTTGCGTAATATCAAACTACATGATTAACGTGAAAAAGTCACTATTTTACCATATTTCAGGATTTTACCTTCAAATCATAGAGCGAGGTTTCGTATTATTTAGTTCCAAGAAAAGACATATGACAATGTTGTTTCCAATACAAATGATGATCTTGATTTTCCGTTTATATTAACGAGGGAAGATGTATACGTAAAACCGCTCTAATCCGGCTGAAACGTCGATATATGCAATAAAAACCGAACTTCTCCCCCTTTCAATATCCTAATCAGTATTTTAACGAGAAACAAATATATGAAAATATATGAAATATATGAAAAATATATTTTCAAATAGATTGAAAATGAAGTATTTAAGGTTATTATCTAATCAATTATGTGTTTGCATCATTTTTATCGTATATATATGAATTAATACCCATGGACGGAAAATTCACAAAAACGTGGAATAACGGCAAAATATTGCCTAATTCGATGATATTTTGTTTAAATCACATGAAGGAAAAGGAGATGATAAACGTCAAAATATTGCTAAATTCGATGATTTTTCGTACGAAACAAAATGCAAGAGAACTTGCTTAAATGCAATATTATGCGAAATTCTGAGATTTGAAGGCCAAATCACATATCGTGATACTACATGAAATAGTATCGAAATACTGGTAAAAATGAATATATTTACGTAATATCAAACTACATGAAAAACGTGAAAAAAGTCACTATTTAACCATATTTGAGTATTTTAACTTTAAATCATAGAGCGAGGTTTCGTATTATTTAGATCCAAGAAAAGACATATGACAATGTTGTTTCCAATACAAATGATAAAAATCAATGTGTTTTCATTAGAATTAACTAAAATGTTCCTGATTTTCCGTTTATATTACCGATGGAAGATGTTCACGTAAAACCGCTCTATTCCGGCTGAAAAGTCGATATATGCAATAGAAACAGAACTTCTCCCCTTTTAAATATCTTACTCAGTATTTAAACGAGAAACAAATAGTTGATTGAAAATGAAGTATTTTAGGTTATTATCTAATCAATTATGTGTTTGCATCATTTTTATCGTATATATAATGAATTAATACCCATAGACTGAAAATTCACAAAAACGTGGAAAAAAGGCAAAATATTGCCTAATTCGATGATATTTTGTTTAAATCAAATAAAGGAAAAGGGGATGATAAACGTCAAAATATTGCTAAATTCGATGATTTTTCGTACTAAACAAAATGCAAGAAAACTTGCTTAAAATGCAATATTATGCGAAATTCTGAGATTTGAAGGCCAAATCACATATCGTGATACTATATGAAATAGTATCGAAATATTGGTAAAAATTAATATATTTGCGTAATATCAAACTACATGATTAACGTGAAAAAGTCACTATTTTACCATATTTCAGGATTTTACCTTCAAATCATAGAGCGAGGTTTCGTATTATTTAGTTCCAAGACATATGACAATGTTGTTTCCAATACAAATGATGTTCTTGATTTTCCGTTTATATTAACGAGGGAAGATGTACACGTAAAAGAGCTCTAATCCGGCTGAAACGTCGATATATGCAATAAAAACCGAACTTCTCCCCTTTTCAATATCTTAATCAGTATTTTAGCGAGAAACAAATATATGAAAATATATGAAATATATGAAAAATATATTTTCAAATAGATTGAAAATGAAGTATTTAAGGTTATTATCTAATCAATTATGTGTTTGCATCATTTTTATCGAATATATAATGAATTAATACCCATAGACTGAAAATTCACAAAAACGTGGAAAAAAGGCAAAATATTGCCTAATTCGATGATATTTTGTTTAAATCAAATAAAGGAAAAGGGGATGATAAACGTCAAAATATTGTTAAATTCGATGATTTTTCGTACTAAACAAAATGCAAGAAAACATGCTTAAAATGCAATATTATGCGAAATTCTGAGATTTGAAGGCCAAATCACATATCGTGATACTACATGAAATAGTATCGAAATATTGGTATAAATGAATATATTTACGTAATATCAAACTACATGAAAAACGTGAAAAAAGTCACTATTTAACCATATTTGAGGATTTTAACTTCAAATCATAGAGCGAGGTTTCGTATTATTTAGTTCCAAGAAAAGACATATGACAATGTTGTTTCCAATACAAATGATAAAAAACAATGTGTTTTCGTTAGAATTAACTAAAATGTTCCTGATTTTCCGTTTATATTACCGATGGAAGATGTACACGTAAAATCGCTCTATTCCGGCTGAAACGTCGATATATGCAATAAAAACAGAACTTCTCCCCTTTTCAATATCTTACTCAGTATTTTAACGAGATAATAGTTGATTGAAAATGAAGTATTTCAGGTTATTATCTAATCAATTATGTGTTTGCATCATTTTTATCGTATATATAATGAATTAATACCCATAGACTGAAAATTCACAAAAACGTGGAAAAACGGCAAAATATTGCCTAATTCGATGATATTTTGTTTAAATCAAATAAAGGAAAAGGAGATGATAAACGTCAAAATATTGCTAAATTCGATAATTTTTCGAACGAAACAAAATGCAAGAAAACTTGCTTAAAATGCAATATTATGCGAAATTCTGAGATTTGAAGGCCAAATCACATATCGTGATACTACATGAAATAGTATCGAAATATTGGTAAAAATGAATATATTTGCGTAATATCAAACTACATGATTAACGTGAAAAAGTCACTATTTTACCATATTTGAGGATTTTACCTTCATATCATAGAGTGAGGTTTCGTATTATTAATTCCAAGAAAAGACATATGACAATGTTGTTTCTAATACAAATGATAAAAAACAATGTGTTTTCATTAGAATTAACTATAATGTTCTTGATTTTCTGTTTATATTAACGAGGGAAGATGTACACGTAAAACCGCTCTAATCCGGCTGAAACATCGATATATGCAATAAAAACCGAACTTCTCCCCTTTTCAATATCTTAATCAGTATTTTAACGAGAAACAAGTATATGAAAATATATGAAATATATGAAAAATATATTTTTAAATAGATTGAAAATGAAGTATTTAGGGTAATTATTTAATCAATTATGTGTTTGCATCATTTTTATCGTATATATATGAATTAATACCCATGGACGGAAAATTCACAAAAACGTGGAAAACGGCAAAATATTGCCTAATTCGATGATATTTTATTTAAATCACATGAAGGAAAAGGGGATGATAAACGTCAAAATATAGGTAAATTCGATGATTTTTCGTACGAAACAAAATGCAAGAAAACTTGCTTAAAATGCAATATTATGCGAAATTCTGAGATTTGAAGGCCAAATCACCTATCGTGATACTACATGAAATAGTATCGAAATATTGGTAAAAATGATTATATGTGCGTAATATCAAACTACATGAATAACGTGGAAAAGTCACTATTTTACCATATTTGAGGATTTTACCTTCAAATCATAGAGCGAGGTTTCGTATTATTTAGTTCCAAGAAAAGACATATGACAATGTTGTTTCCAATACAAATGATAAAAAACAATGTGTTTTCATTAGAATTAACTATAATGTTCTTGATTTTCCGTTTATATTAACGAGGGAAGATGTACACGTAAAACCGCTCTAATCAGGCTGAAACGTCTATATATGCAATAAAAACCGAACTTCTCCCCTTTTCAATATCTTACTCAGTATTTTAACGAGAAACAAATAGATCATTGAAAATGAAGTATTTAAGGTTATTATCTAATCAATTATGTGTTTGCATCATTTTTATCGTATATATATGAATTAATACCCATGGACGGAAAATTCACAAAAACGTGGAAAACGGCACAATATTGCCTAATTCGATGATATTTTGTTTAAATCACATGAAGGAAAAGGAGATGATAAACGTCAAAATATTGCTAAATTCAATGATTTTTCGTACGAAACAAAATGCAAGAAAACTTGCTTAAAATGCAATATTATGCGAAATTCTGAGATTTGAAGGCCAAATCACATATCGTGATACTATATGAAATAGTATCGAAATATTGGTAAAAATTAATATATTTGCGTAATATCAAACTACATGATTAACGTGAAAAAGTCACTATTTTACCATATTTCAGGATTTTACCTTCAAATCATAGAGCGAGGTTTCGTATTATTTAGTTCCAAGAAAAGACATATGACAATGTTGTTTCCAATACAAATGATGTTCTTGATTTTCCGTTTATATTAACGAGGGAAGTTGTACACGTAAAAGAGCTCTAATCCGGCTGAAACGTCGATATATGCAATAAAAACCGAACTTCTCCCCTTTTCAATATCTTAATCAGTATTTTAGCGAGAAACAAATATATGAAAATATATGAAATATATGAAAAATATATTTTCAAATAGATTGAAAATGAAGTATTTAAGGTTATTATCTAATCAATTATGTGTTTGCATCATTTTTATCGTATATATATGAATTAATACCCATGGACGGAAAATTCACAAAAACGTGGAATAACGGCAAAATATTGCCTAATTCGATGATATTTTGTTTAAATCACATGAAGGAAAAGGAGATGATAAACGTCAAAATATTGCTAAATTCGATGATTTTTCGTACGAAACAAAATGCAAGAAAACTTGCTTAAAATGCAATATTATGCGAAATTCTGAGATTTGAAGGCCAAATCACATATCGTGATACTACATGAAATAGTATCGAAATATTGGTAAAAATGAATATATTTACGTAATATCAAACTACATGAAAAACGTGAAAAAAGTCATTTTTTAACCATATTTGAGTATTTTAACTTCAAATCAGAGCGAGGTTTCGTATTATTTAGATCCAAGAAAAGACATATGACAATGTTGTTTCCAATACAAATGATAAAAATCAATGTGTTTTCATTAGAATTAACTAAAATGTTCCTGATTTTCCGTTTATATTACCGATGGAAGATGTACACGTAAAACCGCTCTATTCCGGCTGAAACGTCGATATATGCAATAAAAACAGAACTTCTCCCTTTTTCAATATCTTACTCAGTATTTTAACGAGAAACAAATAGTTGATTAAAATGAAGTATTTTAGGTTATTATCTAATCAATTATGTGTATGCATCATTTTTATCGTATATATCATGAATTAATACCCATAGACTAAAAATTCACAAAAACGTGGAAAAACGGCAAAATATTGCCTAATTCGATGATATTTAGTTTAAATCAATTAAAGGAAAAGGGGATGATAAACGTCAAAATATTGCTAAATTCGATGATTTTTCGTACTAAACAAAATGCAAGAAAACTTGCTTAAAATGCAATATTATGCGAAATTCTGAGATTTGAAGGCCAAATCACATATCGTGATACTACATGAAATTGTATCGAAATATTGGTAAAAATGAATATATTTGCATAATATCAAACTACATGATTAACGTGAAAAAGTCAATATTTTACCATATTTGAGGATTTTACCTTCAAATCATAGAGCGAGGTTTCCTATTATTTAGTTCCAAGAAAAGACATATGACAATGTTGTTTCCAATACAAATGATAAAAATCAATGTGTTTTCAATAGAATTAACTAAAATGTTCCTGATTTTCCGTTTATATTAACGATGGAAGATGTACACGTAAAACCGCTCTATTCCGGCTGAAACGTCGATATATGCAATAAAAACAGAACTTCTCCCCTTTTCAATATCTTACTCAGTATTTTAACGAGAAACAAATAGTTGATTGAAAATGAAGTATTTAAGGTTATTATCTAATAAATTATGTGTTTGCATCATATTTATCGTATATATAGGAATTAATACCCATGGACTGAAAATTCACAAAAACGTGGAAAACGGCAAAATATTGCCTAATTCGATGATATTTTATTTAAATCACATGAAGGAAAAGGGGATGATAAACGTCAAAATATTGGTAAATTCGATGATTTTTCGTACGAAACAAAATGCAAGAAAACTTGCTTAAAATGCAATATTATGCGAAATTCTGAGATTTGAAGGCCAAATCACCTATCGTGATACTACATGAAATAGTATCGAAATATTGGATAAAAATGATTATATGTGCGTAATATCAAACTACATGAATAACGTGGAAAAGTCACTATTTTACCATATTTGAGGATTTTACCTTCAAATCATAGAGCGAGGTTTCGTATTATTTAGTTCCAAGAAAAGACATATGACAATGTTGTTTCCAATACAAATGATAAAAAAAAATGTGTTTTCATTAGAATTAACTAAAATGATCCTGATTTTCCGTTTATCTTACCGATGGAAGATGTACACGTAAAATCGCTCTATTCCGGCTGAAACGTCGATATATGCAATAAAAACAGAACTTCTCCCCTTTTCAATATCTTACTCAGTATTTTAACGAGAAACAAATAGATGATTGAAAATGAAGTATTTAAGGTTATTATCTAATCAATTATGTGTTTGCATCATTTTTATCGTATATATATGAAATAATACCCATGGACTGAAAATTCACAAAAACGTGGAAAACGGCAAAATATTGCCTACTTCAATGATATTTTGTTTAAATCACATGAAGGAAAAGCGGATGATAAACGTCAAAATATTGCTAAATTCGATGATTTTTCGTACGAAACAAAATGCAAGAAAACTTGCTTAAAATGCAATATTATGCGAAATTCTGAGATTTGAAGGCCAAATCACATATCGTGATACTACATGAAATAGTATCGAAATATTGGTAAAAATGAATATATTTACGTAATATCAAACTACATGAAAAACGTGAAAAATGTCACTATTTAACCATATTTGAGGATTTTAACTTCAAATCATAGAGCGAGGTTTCGTATTATTTAGATCCAAGAAAAGACATATGACAATGTTGTTTCCAATACAAATGATAAAAATCAATGTGTTTTCATTAGAATTAACTAAAATGTTCCTGATTTTCCGTTTATATTACTGATGGAAGATGTACACGTAAAACCGCTCTATTCCGGCTGAAACGTCGATATATGCAATAGAAACAGAACTTCTCCCCTTTTCAATATCTTACTCAGTATTTTAACGGGAAACAAATAGTTGATTGAAAATGAAGTATTTTAGGTTATTACCTAATCAATTATGTGTTTGCATCATTTTTATCGTATATATAATGAATTAATACCCATAGACTGAAAATTCACAAAAACGTGGAAAAACGGCAAAATATTGCCTAATTCGATGATATTTTGTTTATATCAAAAAAAGGAAAAGGGGATGATAAACGTCAAAATATTGCTAAATTCGATGATATTTCGTACTAAACAAAATGCAAGAAAACTTGCTTAAAATGCAATATTATGCGAAATTCTGAGATTTGAAGGCCAAATCACATATCGTGATACTACATGAAATAGTATCGAAATATTGGTAAAAATGAATATATTTGCGTAATATCAAACTACATGATTAACGTGAAAAAGTCACAATTTTACCATATTTGAGGATTTTACCTTCAAATCATAGAGCGAGGTTTCGTATTATTTAGATCCAAGAAAAGACATATGACAATTTTGTTTCCAATACAAATGATAAAAATCAATGTGTTTTCATTAGAATTAACTAAAATGTTCCTGATTTTCCGTTTATATTAACGATGGAAGATGTACACGTAAAACCGCTCTATTCCGGCTGAAAATTCGATATATGCAAGAAACAGAACTTCTCCCCTTTTCAATATCTTACTCAGTATTTTAACGAGAAACAAATAGTTGATTGAAAATGAAGTATTTTAGGTTATTATCTAATCAATTATGTGTTTGCTTCATTTTTATCGTATATATAATGAATTAATACCCATAGACTGAAAATTCACAAAAACGTAGAAAAACGGCAAAATATTGCCTAATTCGATGATATTTTGTTTAAATCAAATAAAGGAAAAGGGGATGATAAACGTCAAAATATTGCTAAATTCGAAGATTTTTCGTACTAAACAAAATGCAAGAAAACTTGCTTAAAATGCAATATTATGCGAAATTCTGAGATTTGAAGGCCAAATCACATATCGTGATACTATATGAAATAGTATCGAAATATTGGTAAAAATGAATATATTTGCGTAATATCAAACTACATGATTAACGTGAAAAAGTCACTATTTTACCATATTTCAGGATTTTACCTTCAAATCATAGAGCGAGGTTTCGTATTATTTAGTTCCAAGAAAAGACATATGACAATGTTGTTTCCAATACAAATGATGTTCTTGATTTTCCGTTTATATTAACGAGGGAAGATGTATACGTAAAACCGCTCTAATCCGGCTGAAACGTCGATATATGCAATAAAAACCGAACTTCTCCCCCTTTCAATATCTTAATCAGTATTTTAACGAGAAACAAATATATGAAAATATATGAAATATATGAAAAATATATTTTCAAATAGATTGAAAATGAAGTATTTAAGGTTATTATCTAATCAATTATGTGTTTGCATCATTTTTATCGTATATATATGAATTAATACCCATGGACGGAAAATTCACAAAAACGTGGAATAACGGCAAAATATTGCCTAATTCGATGATATTTTGTTTAAATCACATGAAGGAAAAGGAGATGACAAACGTCAAAATATTGCTAAATTCGATGATTTTTCGTACGAAACAAAATGCAAGAGAACTTGCTTAAATGCAATATTATGCGAAATTCTGAGGTTTGAAGGCCAAATCACATATCGTGATACTACATGAAATAGTATCGAAATACTGGTAAAAATGAATATATTTACGTAATATCAAACTACATGAAAAACGTGAAAAAAGTCACTATTTAACCATATTTGAGTATTTTAACTTCAAATCATAGAGCGAGGTTTCGTATTATTTAGATCCAAGAAAAGACATATGACAATGTTGTTTCCAATACAAATGATAAAAATCAATGTGTTTTCATTAGAATTAACTAAAATGTTCCTGATTTTCCGTTTATATTACCGATGGAAGATGTACACGTAAAACCGCTCTATTCCGGCTGAAAAGTCGATATATGCAATAGAAACAGAACTTCTCCCCTTTTAAATATCTTACTCAGTATTTAAACGAGAAACAAATAGTTGATTGAAAATGAAGTATTTTAGGTTATTATCTAATCAATTATGTGTTTGCATCATTTTTATCGTATATATAATGAATTAATACCCATAGACTGAAAATTCACAAAAACGTGGAAAAAAGGCAAAATATTGCCTAATTCGATGATATTTTGTTTAAATCAAATAAAGGAAAAGGGGATGATAAACGTCAAAATATTGCTAAATTCGATGATTTTTCGTACTAAACAAAATGCAAGAAAACTTGCTTAAAATGCAATATTATGCGAAATTCTGAGATTTGAAGGCCAAATCACATGTCGTGATACTATATGAAATAGTATCGAAATATTGGTAAAAATGAATATATTTGCGTAATATCAAACTACATGATTAACGTGAAAAAGTCACTATTTTACCATATTTCAGGATTTTACCTACAAATCATAGAGCGAGGTTTCGTATTATTTAGTTCCAAGAAAAGACATATGACAATGTTGTTTCCAATACAAATGATGTTCTTGATTTTCCGTTTATATTAACGAGGGAAGATGTACACGTAAAACCGCTCTAATCCGGCTGAAACGTCGATATATGCAATAAAAACCGAACTTCTCCCCTTTTCAATATCTTAATCAGTATTTTAACGAGAATCAAATATATGAAAATATATGAAATATATGAAAAATATATTTTCAAATAGATTGAAAATGAAGTATTTAAGGTTATTATCTAATCAATTATGTGGTTGCATCATTTTTATCGTATATATATGAATTAATACCCATGGACGGAAAATTCACAAAAACGTGGAATAACGGCAAAATATTGCCTAATTCGATGATTTTTCGTACGAAACAAAATGCAAGAAAACTTGCTTAAAATGCAATATTATGCGAAATTCTGAGATTTGAAGGCCAAATCACATATCGTGATACTACATGAAATAGTATCGAAATATTGGTAAAAATGAATATATTTACGTAATATCAAACTACATGAAAAACGTGAAAAAAGTCATTTTTTAACCATATTTGAGTATTTTACCTTCAAATCAGAGCGAGGTTTCGTATTATTTAGATCCAAGAAAAGACATATGACAATGTTGTTTCCAATACAAATGATAAAAATCAATGTGTTTTCATTAGAATTAACTAAAATGTTCCTGATTTTCCGTTTATATTACCGATGGAAGATGTACACGTAAAACCGCTCTATTCCGGCTGAAACGTCGATATATGCAATAAAAACAGAACTTCTCCCTTTTTCAATATCTTACTCAGTATTTTAACGAGAAACAAATAGTTGATTAAAATTTAGTATTTTAGGTTATTATCTAATCAATTATGTGTTTGCATCATTTTTATCGAATATATAATGAATTAATACCCATAGACTGAAAATTCACAAAAACGTGGAAAAACGGCAAAATATTGCCTAATTCGATGATCTTATGTTTAAATCAAATAAAGGAAAAGGGGATGATAAACGTCAAAATATTGTTAAATTCGATGATTTTTCGTACTAAACAAAATGCAAGAAAACATGCTTAAAATGCAATATTATGCGAAATTCTGAGATTTGAAGGCCAAATCACATATAGTGATACTACATGAAATAGTGTCGAAATATTGGTAAAAATGAATATATTTACGTAATATCAAACTACATAAAAAACGTGAAAAAATTCACTATTTAACCATATTTGAGGATTTTAACTTCAAATCATAGAGCGAGGTTTCGTATTATTTAGATCAAAGAAAAGACATATGACAATGTTGTTTCCAATACAAATGATAAAAATCAATGTGTTTTCATTAGAATTAACTAAAATGTTCCTGATTTTCCGTTTATATTACCGATGGAAGATGTACACGTAAAACCGCTCTATTCCGGCTGAAAAGTCGATATATGCAATAGAAACAGAACTTCTCACCATTTCAATATCTTACTCAGTATTTTAACGAGAAACAAATAGTTGATTGAAAATGAAGTATTTTAGGTTATTATCTAATCAATTATGTGTTTGCATCATTTTTATCGTATATATAATGAATTAATACCCATAGACTGAAAATTCACAAAAACGTGGAAAAACGGAAAAAATATTGCCTAATTCGATGATATTTTGTTTAAATCAAATAAAGGACAAGGGGATGATAAACGTCAAAATATTGCTAAATTCGATGATTTTTCGTACTAAACAAAATGCAAGAAAACTTGCTTGAAATGCAATATTATGCGAAATTCTGAGATTTGAAGGCCAAATCACATATCGTGATACTATATGAAATAGTATCGAAATATTGGTAAAAATGAATATATTTGCGTAATATCAAACTACATGATTAACGTGAAAAAGTCACTATTTTACCATATTTCAGGATTTTACCTTCAAATCATAGAGCGAGGTTTCGTATTATTTAGTTCCAAGAAAAGACATATGACAATGTTGTTTCCAATACAAATGATGTTCTTGATTTTCCGTTTATATTAACGAGGGAAGATGTACACGTAAAAGAGCTCTAATCCGGCTGAAACGTCGATATATGCAATAAAAACCGAACTTCTCCCCTTTTCAATATCTTAATCAGTATTTTAGCGAGAAACAAATATATGAAAATATATGAAATATATGAAAAATATATTTTCAAATAGATTGAAAATGAAGTATTTAAGGTTATTATCTAATCAATTATGTGTTTGCATCATTTTTATCGTATATATATGAATTAATACCCATGGACGGAAAATTCACAAAATCGTGGAATAACGGCAAAATATTGCCTAATTCGATGATATTTTGTTTATATCACATGAAGGAAAAGGAGATGATAAACGTCAAAATATTGCTAAATTCGATGATTTTTCGTACGAAACAAAATGCAAGAAAACTTGCTTAAAATGCAATATTATGCGAAATTCTGAGATTTGAAGGCCAAATCACATATCGTGATACTACATGAAATAGTATCGAAATATTGGTAAAAATGAATATATTTACGTAATATCAAACTACATGAAAAACGTGAAAAAAGTCACTATTTAACCATATTTGAGGATTTTAACTTCAAATCATAGAGCGAGGTTTCGTATTATTTAGATCCAAGAAAAGATATATGACAATGTTGTTTCCAATACAAATGATAAAAATCAATGTGTTTTCATTAGAATTAACTAAAATGTTCCTGATTTTCCGTTTATATTACCGATGGAAGATGTACACGTAAAACCGCTCTATTCCGGCTGAAACGTCGATATATGCAATAAAAACAGAACTTCTCCCTTTTTCAATATCTTACTCAGTATTTTAACGAGAAACAAATAGTTGATTAAAATGAAGTATTTTAGGTTATTATCTAATCAATTATGTGTATGCATCATTTTTATCGTATATATCATGAATTAATACCCATAGACTAAAAATTCACAAAAACGTGGAAAAACGGCAAAATATTGCCTAATTCGATGATATTTAGTTTAAATCAATTAAAGGAAAAGGGGATGATAAACGTCAAAATATTGCTAAATTCGATGATTTTTCGTACTAAACAAAATGCAAGAAAACTTGCTTAAAATGCAATATTATGCGAAATTCTGAGATTTGAAGGCCAAATCACATATCGTGATACTACATGAAATTGTATCGAAATATTGGTAAAAATGAATATATTTGCATAATATCAAACTACATGATTAACGTGAAAAAGTCAATATTTTACCATATTTGAGGATTTTACCTTCAAATCATAGAGCGAGGTTTCCTATTATTTAGTTCCAAGAAAAGACATATGAAAATGTTGTTTCCAATACAAATGATAAAAATCAATGTGTTTTCAATAGAATTAACTAAAATGTTCCTGATTTTCCGTTTATATTACCGATGGAAGATGTACACGTAAAACCGCTCTATTCCGGCTGAAACGTCGATATATGCAATAAAAACAGAACTTCTCCCCTTTTCAATATCTTACTCAGTATTTTAACGAGAAACAAATAGTTGATTGAAAATGAAGTATTTAAGGTTATTATCTAATAAATTATGTGTTTGCATCATTTTTATCGTATATATAGGAATTAATACCCATGGACTGAAAATTCACAAAAACGTGGAAAACGGCAAAATATTGCCTAATTCGATGATATTTTATTTAAATCACATGAAGGAAAAGGGGATGATAAACGTCAAAATATTGGTAAATTCGATGATTTTTCGTACGAAACAAAATGCAAGAAAACTTGCTTAAAATGCAATATTATGCGAAATTCTGAGATTTGAAGGCCAAATCACCTATCGTGATACTACATGAAATAGTATCGAAATATTGGATAAAAATGATTATATGTGCGTAATATCAAACTACATGAATAACGTGGAAAAGTCACTATTTTACCATATTTGAGGATTTTACCTTCAAATCATAGAGCGAGGTTTCGTATTATTTAGTTCCAAGAAAAGACATATGACAATGTTGTTTCCAATACAAATGATAAAAAAAAATGTGTTTTCATTAGAATTAACTAAAATGATCCTGATTTTCCGTTTATTTTACCGATGGAAGATGTACACGTAAAATCGCTCTATTCCGGCTGAAACGTCGATATATGCAATAAAAACAGAACTTCTCCCCTTTTCAATATCTTACTCAGTATTTTAACTAGAAACAAATAGATGATTGAAAATGAAGTATTTAAGGTTATTATCTAATCAATTATGTGTTTGCATCATTTTTATCGTATATATATGAAATAATACCCATGGACTGAAAGTTCACAAAAACGTGGAAAACGGCAAAATATTGCCTACTTCAATGATATTTTGTTTAAATCACATGAAGGAAAAGCGGATGATAAACGTCAAAATATTGCTAAATTCGATGATTTTTCGTACGAAACAAAATGCAAGAAAACTTGCTTAAAATGCAATATTATGCGAAATTCTGAGATTTGAAGGCCAAATCACATATCGTGATACTACATGAAATAGTATCGAAATATTGGTAAAAATGAATATATTTACGTAATATCAAACTACATGAAAAACGTGAAAAATGTCACTATTTAACCATATTTGAGGATTTTAACTTCAAATCATAGAGCGAGGTTTCGTATTATTTAGATCCAAGAAAAGACATATGACAATGTTGTTTCCAATACAAATGATAAAAATCAATGTGTTTTCATTAGAATTAACTAAAATGTTCCTGATTTTCCGTTTATATTACCGATGGAAGATGTACACGTAAAACCGCTCTATTCCGGCTGAAACGTCGATATATGCAATAGAAACAGAACTTCTCCCCTTTTCAATATCTTACTCAGTATTTTAACGAGAAACAAATAGTTGATTGAAAATGAAGTATTTTAGGTTATTACCTAATCAATTATGTGTTTGCATCATTTTTATCGTATATATAATGAATTAATACCCATAGACTGAAAATTCACAAAAACGTGGAAAAACGGCAAAATATTTCCTAATTCGATGATATTTTGTTTAAATCAAAAAAAGGAAAAGGGGATGATAAACGTCAAAATATTGCTAAATTCGATGATATTTCGTACTAAACAAAATGCAAGAAAACTTGCTTAAAATGCAATATTATGCGAAATTCTGAGATTTGAAGGCCAAATCACATATCGTGATACTACATGAAATAGTATCGAAATATTGGTAAAAATGAATATATTTGCGTAATATCAAACTACATGATTAACGTGAAAAAGTCACAATTTTACCATATTTGAGGATTTTACCTTCAAATCATAGAGCGAGGTTTCGTATTATTTAGTTCCAAGAAAAGACATATGACAATGTTGTTTCCAATACAAATGGTAAAAAACAATGTGTTTTCATTAGAATTATCTTTAATGTTCTTGATTTTCCGTTTATATTAACGAGGGAAGATGTACACGTAAAACCGCTCTAATCCGGCTGAAACGTCGATATATGCAATAAAAACCGAACTTCTCCCCCTTTCAATATCTTACTCAGTATTTTAACGAGAAACAAATAGATGATTGAAAATGAAGTATTTAGGTTATTATCTAATCAATTATGTGTTTGCATCATTTTTATCGTATATATATGAATTAATACCCATGGACTGAAAATTCACAAAAACGTGGAAAAATGGCAAAATATTGCCTAATTCGATGATATTTTGTTTAAATCAAACAAAGGAAAAGGGGATGATAAACGTCAAAATATTGCTAAATTCGATGATTTTTCGTACGAAACAAAATGCAAGAAAACTTGCTTAAAATGCAATATTAAGCGAAATTCTGAGATTTGAAGGCCAAATCACATATCGTGATACTACATGAAATAGTATCGAAATATTGGTAAAAATGAATATATTTACGTAATATCAAACTACATGAAAAACGTGAAAAAAGTCACTATTTAGCCATATTTGAGGATTTTAACTTTAAATCATAGAGCGAGGTTTCGTATTATTTAGATCCAAGAAAAGACATATGACAATTTTGTTTCCAATACAAATGATAAAAATCAATGTGTTTTCATTAGAATTAACTAAAATGTTCCTGATTTTCCGTTTATATTAACGATGGAAGATGTACACGTAAAACCGCTCTATTCCGGCTGAAAATTCGATATATGCAATAGAAACAGAACTTCTCCCCTTTTCAATATCTTACTCAGTATTTTAACGAGAAACAAATAGTTGATTGAAAATGAAGTATTTTAGGTTATTATCTAATCAATTATGTGTTTGCTTCATTTTTATCGTATATATAATGAATTAATACCCATAGACTGAAAATTCACAAAAACGTAGAAAAACGGCAAAATATTGCATAATTCGATGATATTTTGTTTAAATCAAATAAAGGAAAAGGGGATGATAAACGTCAAAATATTGCTAAATTCGATGATTTTTCGTACTAAACAAAATGCAAGAAAACTTGCTTAAAATGCAATATTATGCGAAATTCTGAGATTTGAAGGCCAAATCACATATCGTGATACTATATGAAATAGTATCGAAATATTGGTATAAATGAATATATTTGCGTAATATCAAACTACATGATTAACGTGAAAAAGTCACTATTTTACCATATTTCAGGATTTTACCTTCAAATCATAAAGCGAGGTTTCGTATTATTTAGTTCCAAGAAAAGACATATGACAATGTTGTTTCCAATACAAATGATGTTCTTGATTTTCCGTTTATATTAACGAGGGAAGATGTATACGTAAAACCGCTCTAATCCGGCTGAAACGTCGATATATGCAATAAAAACCGAACTTCTCCCCCTTTCAATATCTTAATCAGTATTTTAACGAGAAACAAATATATGAAAATATATGAAATATATGAAAAATATATTTTCAAATAGATTGAAAATGAAGTATTTAAGGTTATTATCTAATCAATTATGTGTTTGCATCATTTTTATCGTATATATATGAATTAATACCCATGGACGGAAAATTCACAAAAACGTGGAATAACGGCAAAATATTGCCTAATTCGATGATATTTTGTTTAAATCACATGAAGGAAAAGGAGATGATAAACGTCAAAATATTGCTAAATTCGATGATTTTTCGTACGAAACAAAATGCAAGAGAACTTGCTTAAATGCAATATTATGCGAAATTCTGAGATTTGAAGGCCAAATCACATATCGTGATACTACATGAAATAGTATCGAAATACTGGTAAAAATGAATATATTTACGTAATATCAAACTACATGAAAAACGTGAAAAAAGTCACTATTTAACCATATTTGAGTATTTTAACTTCAAATCATTGAGCGAGGTTTCGTATTATTTAGATCCAAGAAAAGACATATGACAATGTTGTTTCCAATACAAATGATAAAAATCAATGTGTTTTCATTAGAATTAACTAAAATGTTCCTGATTTTCCGTTTATATTACCGATGGAAGATGTACACGTAAAACCGCTCTATTCCGGCTGAAAAATCGATATATGCAATAGAAACAGAACTTCTCCCCTTTTAAATATCTTACTCAGTATTTAAACGAGAAACAAATAGTTGATTGAAAATGAAGTATTTTAGGTTATTATCTAATCAATTATGTGTTTGCATCATTTTTATCGTATATATAATGAATTAATACCCATAGACTGAAAATTCACAAAAACGTGGAAAAAAGGCAAAATATTGCCTATTTCGATGATATTTTGTTTAAACCAAATAAAGGAAAAGGGGATGATAAACGTCAAAATATTGCTAAATTCGATGATTTTTCGTACTAAACAAAATGCAAGAAAACTTGCTTAAAATGCAATATTATGCGAAATTCTGAGATTTGAAGGCCAAATCACATATCGTGATACTATATGAAATAGTATCGAAATATTGGTAAAAATGAATATATTTGCGTAATATCAAACTACATGATTAACGTGAAAAAGTCACTATTTTACCATATTTCAGGATTTTACCTACAAATCATAGAGCGAGGTTTCGTATTATTTAGTTCCAAGAAAAGACATATGACAATGTTGTTTCCAATACAAATGATGTTCTTGATTTTCCGTTTATATTAACGAGGGAAGATGTACACGTAAAACCGCTCTAATCCGGCTGAAACGTCGATATATGCAATAAAAACCGAACTTCTCCCCTTTTCAATATCTTAATCAGTATTTTAACGAGAATCAAATATATGAAAATATATGAAATATATGAAAAATATATTTTCAAATAGATTGAAAATGAAGTATTTAAGGTTATTATCTAATCAATTATGTGTTTGCATCATTTTTATCGTATATATATGAAGTAATACCCATGGACTGAAAATTCACAAAAACGTGGAAAACGGCAAAATATTGCCTAATTCGATGATATTTTGTTTAAATCACATGAAGGAAAAGGAGATGATAAACGTCAAAATATTGCTAAATTCGATGATTTTTCGTACGAAACAAAATGCAAGAAAACTTGCTTAAAATGCAATATTATGCGAAATTCGGAGATTTGAAGGCCAAATCACATATCGTGATACTACATGAAATAGTATCGAAATATTGGTAAAAATGAATATATTTACGTAATATCAAACTACATGAAAAACGTGAAAAAAGTCATTTTTTAACCATATTTGAGTATTTTAACTTCAAATCAGAGCGAGGTTTCGTATTATTTAGATCCAAGAAAAGACATATGACAATGTTGTTTCCAATACAAATGATAAAAATCAATGTGTTTTCATTAGAATTAACTAAAATGTTCCTGATTTTCCGTTTATATTACCGATGGAAGATGTACACGTAAAACCGCTCTATTCCGGCTGAAACGTCGATATATGCAATAAAAACAGAACTTCTCCCTTTTTCAATATCTTACTCAGTATTTTAACGAGAAACAAATAGTTGATTAAAATGAAGTATTTTAGGTTATTATCTAATCAATTATGTGTTTGCATCATTTTTATCGTATATATAATGAATTAATACCCATAGACTGAAAATTCACAAAAACGTGGAAAAAAGGCAAAATATTGCCTAATTCGATGATATTTTGTTTAAATCAAATAAAGGAAAAGGGGATGATAAACGTCAAAATATTGTTAAATTCGATGATTTTTCGTACTAAACAAAATGCAAGAAAACATGCTTAAAATGCAATATTATGCGAAATTCTGAGATTTGAAGGCCAAATCACATATCGTGATACTACATGAAATAGTATCGAAATATTGGTATAAATGAATATATTTACGTAATATCAAACTATATGAAAAACGTGAAAAAAGTCACTATTTAACCATATTTGAGGATTTTAACTTCAAATCATAGAGCGAGGTTTCGTATTATTTAGTTCCAAGAAAAGACATATGACAATGTTGTTTCCAATACAAATGATAAAAAACAATGTGTTTTCATTAGAATTAACTATAATGTTCTTGATTTTCCGTTTATATTAACGAGGGAAGATGTACACCTAAAACCGCTCTAATCAGGCTGAAACGTCGATATATGCAATAAAAACCGAACTTCTCCCCCTTTAAATATCTTACTCAGTATTTTAAAGAGAAACAAATAGATGATTGAAAATGAAGTATTTAAGGTTATTATCTAATCAATTATGTGTTTGCATCATTTTTATCGTATATATATGAATTAATACCCATGGACTGAAAATTCACAAAAACGTGGAAAACGGAAAAATATTGCCTAACTCCATGATATTTTGTTTAAATCACATGAAGGAAAAGGAGATGATAAACGTCAAAATATTGCTAAATTTGATGATTTTTCGTACGAAACAAAATGCAAGAAAACTTGCTTAAAATGCAATATTATGCGAAATTCTGAGATTTGAAGGCCAAATCACATATAGTGATACTACATGAAATAGTATCGAAATATTGGTAAAAATGAATATATTTACGTAATATCAAACTACATAAAAAACGTGAAAAAAGTCACTATTTAATCATATTTGAGGATTTTAACTTCAAATCATAGAGCGAGGTTTCGTATTATTTAGATCAAAGAAAAGACATATGACAATGTTGTTTCCAATACAAATGATAAAAATCAATGTGTTTTCATTAGAATTAACTAAAATGTTCCTGATTTTCCGTTTATATTACCGATGGAAGATGTACACGTAAAACCGCTCTATTCCGGCTGAAAAGTCGATATATGCAATAGAAACAGAACTTCTCACCATTTCAATATCTTACTCAGTATTTTAACGAGAAACAAATAGTTGATTGAAAATGAAGTATTTTAGGTTATTATCTAATCAATTATGTGTTTGCATCATTTTTATCGTATATATAATGAATTAATACCCATAGACTGAAAATTCACAAAAACGTGGAAAAACGGAAAAAATATTGCCTAATTCGATGATATTTTGTTTAAATCAAATAAAGGACAAGGGGATGATAAACGTCAAAATATTGCTAAATTCGATGATTTTTCGTACTAAACAAAATGCAAGAAAACTTGCTTGAAATGCAATATTATGCGAAATTCTGAGATTTGAAGGCCAAATCACATATCGTGATACTATATGAAATAGTATCGAAATATTGGTAAAAATGAATATATTTGCGTAATAACAAACTACATGATTAACGTGAAAAAGTCACTATTTTACCATATTTCAGGATTTTACCTTCAAATCATAGAGCGAGGTTTCGTATTATTTAGTTCCAAGAAAAGACATATGACAATGTTGTTTCCAATACAAATGATGTTCTTGATTTTCCGTTTATATTAACGAGGGAAGATGTACACGTAAAAGAGCTCTAATCCGGCTGAAACGTCGATATATGCAATAAAAACCGAACTTCTCCCCTTTTCAATATCTTAATCAGTATTTTAGCGAGAAACAAATATATGAAAATATATGAAATATATGAAAAATATATTTTCAAATAGATTGAAAATGAAGTATTTAAGGTTATTATCTAATCAATTATGTGTTTGCATCATTTTTATCGTATATATATGAATTAATACCCATGGACGGAAAATTCACAAAAACGTGGAATAACGGCAAAATATTGCCTAATTCGATGATATTTTGTTTAAATCACATGAAGGAAAAGGAGATGATAAACGTCAAAATATTGCTAAATTCGATGATTTTTCGTACGAAACAAAATGCAAGAAAACTTGCTTAAAATGCAATATTAAGCGAAATTCTGAGATTTGAAGGCCAAATCACATATCGTGATACTACATGAAATAGTATCGAAATATTGGTAAAAATGAATATATTTACGTAATATCAAACTACATGAAAAACGTGAAAAAAGTCACTATTTAGCCATATATGAGGATTTTAACTTTAAATCATAGAGCGAGGTTTCGTATTATTTAGATCCAAGAAAAGACATATGACAATGTTGTTTCCAATACAAATGATAAAAATCAATGTGTTTTCATTAGAATTAACTAAAATGTTCCTGATTTTCCGTTTATATTACCGATGGAAGATGTACACGTAAAACCGCTCTATTCCGGCTGAAACGTCGATATATGCAATAAAAACAGAACTTCTCCCTTTTTCAATATCTTACTCAGTATTTTAACGAGAAACAAATAGTTGATTAAAATGAAGTATTTTAGGTTATTATCTAATCAATTATGTGTTTGCATCATTTTTATCGTATATATAATGAAATAATACCCATAGACTGAAAATTCACAAAAACGTGGAAAAAAGGCAAAATATTGCCTAATTCGATGATATTTTGTTTAAATCAAATAAAGGAAAAGGGGATGATAAACGTCAAAATAGTGTTAAATTCGATGATTTTTCGTACTAAACAAAATGCAAGAAAACATGCTTAAAATGCAATATTATGCGAAATTCTGAGATTTGAAGGCCAAATCACATATCGTGATACTACATGAAATAGTATCGAAATATTGGTATAAATGAATATATTTACGTAATATCAAACTACATGAAAAACGTGAAAAAAGTCACTATTTAACCATATTTGAGGATTTTAACTTCAAATCATAGAGCGAGGTTTCGTATTATTTAGTTCCAAGAAAAGACATATGACAATGTTGTTTCCAATACAAATGATAAAAAACAATGTGTTTTCATTAGAATTAACTATAATGTTCTTGATTTTCCGTTTATATTACCGATTGAAGATGTACACGTAAAACCGCTCTAATCAGGCTGAAACGTCGATAAATGCAATAAAAACCGAACTTCTCCCCTTTTCAATATCTTACTCAGTATTTTACGAGAAACAAATAGATGATTGAAAATGAAGTATTTAAGGTTATTATCTAATCAATTATGTGTTTGCATCATTTTTATCGTATATATAATGAAATAATACCCATAGACTGAAAATTCACAAAAACGTAGAAAAACGGCAAAATATTGCCTAATTCGATGATATTTTGTTTAAATCAAATAAAGGAAAAGGGGATGATAAACGTCAAAATATTGCTAAATTCGATGATTTTTCGTACTAAACAAAATGCAAGAAAACTTGCTTAAAATGCAATATTATGCGAAATTCTGAGATTTGAAGGCCAAATCACATATCGTGATACTATATGAAATAGTATCGAAATATTGGTAAAAATGAATATATTTGCGTAATATCAAACTACATGATTAACGTGAAAAAGTCACTATTTTACCATATTTCAGGATTTTACCTTCAAATCATAGAGCGAGGTTTCGTATTATTTAGTTCCAAGAAAAGATATATGACAATGTTGTTTCCAATACAAATGATGTTCTTGATTTTCCGTTTATATTAACGAGGGAAGCTGTACACGTAAAACCGCTCTAATCCGGCTGAAACGTCGATATATGCAATAAAAACCGAACTTCTCCCCTTTTCAATATCTTAATCAGTATTTTAACGAGAAACAAATATATGAAAATATATGAAATATATGAAAAATATATTTTCAAATAGATTGAAAATGAAGTATTGAAGGTTATTATCTAATCAATTATGTGTTTGCATAATTTTTATCGAATATATATGAATTAATACCCATGGACGGAAAATTCACTAAAACGTGTAATAACGGCAAAATATTGCCTAATTCGATGATATTTTGTTTAAATCACATGAAGGAAAAGGAGATGATAAACGTCAAAATATTGCTAAATTCGATGATTTTTCGTACGAAACAAAATGCAAGAAAACTTGCTTAAAATGCAATATTAAGCGAAATTCTGAGATTTGAAGGCCAAATCACATATCGTGATACTACATGAAATAGTATCGAAATATTGGTAAAAATGAATATATTTACGTAATATCAAACTACATGAAAAACGTGAAAAAAGTCACTATTTAGCCATATTTGAGGATTTTAACTTTAAATCATAGAGCGAGGTTTCGTATTATTTAGATCCAAGAAAAGACATATGACAATGTTGTTTCCAATACAAATGATAAAAATCAATGTGTTTTCATTAGAATTAACTAAAATGTTCCTGATTTTCCGTTTATATTACCGATTGAAGATGTACACGTAAAACCGCTCTAATCAGGCTGAAACGTCGATAAATGCAATAAAAACCGAACTTCTCCCCTTTTCAATATCTTACTCAGTATTTTACGAGAAACAAATAGATGATTGAAAATGAAGTATTTAAGGTTATTATCTAATCAATTATGTGTTTGCATCATTTTTATCGTATATATAATGAAATAATACCCATAGACTGAAAATTCACAAAAACGTAGAAAAACGGCAAAATATTGCCTAATTCGATGATATTTTGTTTAAATCAAATAAAGGAAAAGGGGATGATAAACGTCAAAATATTGCTAAATTCGATGATTTTTCGTACTAAACAAAATGCAAGAAAACTTGCTTAAAATGCAATATTATGCGAAATTCTGAGATTTGAAGGCCAAATCACATATCGTGATACTATATGAAATAGTATCGAAATATTGGTAAAAATGAATATATTTGCGTAATATCAAACTACATGATTAACGTGAAAAAGTCACTATTTTACCATATTTCAGGATTTTACCTTCAAATCATAGAGCGAGGTTTCGTATTATTTAGTTCCAAGAAAAGACATATGACAATGTTGTTTCCAATACAAATGATGTTCTTGATTTTCCGTTTATATTAACGAGGGAAGATGTTCACGTAAAACCGCTCTAATCCGGCTGAAACGTCGATATATGCAATAAAAACCGAACTTCTCCCCTTTTCAATATCTTAATCAGTATTTTAACGAGAAACAAATATATGAAAATATATGAAATATATGAAAAATATATTTTCAAATAGATTGAAAATGAAGTATTTAAGGTTATTATCTAATCAATTATGTGTTTGCATCATTTTTATCGTATATATATGAATTAATACCCATGGACTGAAAATTCACAAAACCGTGGAAAACGGCAAAATATTGCCTAATTCGATGATATTATGTTTAAATCACATGAAGGAAAAGGGGATGATAAACGTCAAAATATTGCTAAATTCGATGATTTTTCGTACGAAACAAAATGCAAGAAAACTTGCTTAAAATGCAATATTATGCGAAATTCTGAGATTTGAAGGACAAATACCATACCGTGATACTACATGAAATAGTAACGAAATATTGGTAAAAATGAATATATTTACGTAATATCAAACTACATGAAAAACGTGAAAAAAGTCACTAGTTAACCATATTTGAGTATTTTAACTTCAAATCATAGAGCGAGGTTTCGTATTATTTAGATCCAAGAAAAGACATATGACAATGTTGTTTCCTATACAAATGATAAAAATTAATGTGTTTTTATTAGAATTAACTAAAATGTTCCTGATTTTCCGTTTATATTACCGATGGAAGATGTACACGTAAAACCGCTCTATTCCGGCTGAAACGTCGATATATGCAATAAAAACAGAACTTCTCCCTTTTTCAATATCTTACTCAGGATTTTAACGAGAAACAAATAGTTGATTAAAATGAAGTATTTTAGGTTATTATCTAATCAATTATGTGTTTGCATCATTTTTATCGTATATATAATGAATTAATACCCATAGACTGAAAATTCACAAAAACGTGGAAAAACGGCAAAATATAGCCTAATTCGATGATATTTTGTTTAAATCAAATAAAGGAAAAGGGGATGATAAACGTCAAAATATTGCTAAATTCGATGATTTTTCGTACTTAACAAAATGCAAGAAAACTTGCTTAAAATGCAATATTATGCGAAATTCTGAGATTTGAAGGCCAAATCACATATCGTGATACTATATGAAATAGTTTCGAAATATTGGAAAAAATGAATATATTTGCGTAATATCAAACTACATGATTAACGTGAAAAAGTCACTATTTTACCATATTTCAGGATTTTACCTTCAAATCATAGAGCGAGGTTTCGAATTATTTAGTTCCAAGAAAAGACATATGACAATGTTGTTTCCAATACAAATGATGTTCTTGATTTTCCGTTTATATTAACGAGGGAAGATGTACACGTAAAACCGCTCTAATCCGGATGAAACGTCGATATATGCAATAAAAACCGAACTTCTCCCCTTTTCAATATCTTAATCAGTATTTTAACGAGAAACAAATATATGAAAATATATAAAATATATGAAAAATATATTTTCAAATAGATTGAAAATGAAGTATTTAAGGTTATTATCTAATCGATTATGTGTTTGCATCATTTTTATCGTATATATATGAATTATTACCAATGGACGGAAAATTCACAAAAACGTGGAATAACGGCAAAATATTGCCTAATTCGATGATATTTTGTTTAAATCACATGAAGGAAAAGGAGATGATAAACGTCAAAATATTGCTAAATTTGATGATCTTTCGTACGAAACAAAATGCAAGAAAACTTGCTTAAATGCAATATTATGCGAAATTCTGAGATATGAAGGCCAAATCACATATCGTGATACTACATGAAATAGTATCGAAATATTGGTAAAAATGAATATATTTACGTAATATCAAACTACATGAAAAACGTGAAAAAAGTCATTTTTTAACCATATTTGAGTATTTTAACTTCAAATCATAGAGCGAGGTTTCGTATTATTTAGATCCAAGAAAAGACATATGACAATGTTGTTTCCAATACAAATGATAAAAATCAATGTGTTTTCATTGGAATTAACTAAAATGTTCCTGATTTTCCGTTTCTATTACCGATGGAAGATGTACACGTAAAACCGCTCTATTCCGGCTGAAAAGTCGATATATGCAATAGAAACAGAACTTCTCCCCTTTTCAATATCTTACTCAGTATTTTAACGAGAAACAAATAGTTGATTGAAAATGAAGTATTTTAGGTTATTATCTATTCACTTATGTCTTTGCATCATTTTTATCGTATAAGTAATGAATTAATACCCATAGACTGAAAATTCACAAAAACGTGGAAAAACGGCAAAATATTGCCTAATTCGATGATATTTTGTTTAAATCAAATAAAGGAAAAGGGGATGATAAACGTCAAAATATTGCTAAATTCGATGATTTTTCGTACTAAACAAAATGCAAGAAAACTTGCTTAAAATGCAATATTATGCGAAATTCTGAGATTTGAAGGCCAAATCACATATCGTGATACTATATGAAATAGTATCGAAATATTGGTAAAAATGAATATATTTGCGTAATATCAAACTACATGATTAACGTGAAAAAGTCACTATTTTACCATATTTCAGGATTTTACCTTCAAATCATAGAGCGAGGTTTCGTATTATTTAGTTCCAAGAAAAGATATATGACAATGTTGTTTCCAATACAAATGATGTTCTTGATTTTCCGTTTATATTAACGAGGGAAGCTGTACACGTAAAACCGCTCTAATCCGGCTGAAACGTCGATATATGCAATAAAAACCGAACTTCTCCCCTTTTCAATATCTTAATCAGTATTTTAACGAGAAACAAATATATGAAAATATATGAAATATATGAAAAATATATTTTCAAATAGATTGAAAATGAAGTATTGAAGGTTATTATCTAATCAATTATGTGTTTGCATAATTTTTATCGAATATATATGAATTAATACCCATGGACGGAAAATTCACAAAAACGTGTAATAACGGCAAAATATTGCCTAATTCGATGATATTTTGTTTAAATCACATGAAGGAAAAGGAGATGATAAACGTCAAAATATTGCTAAATTCGATGATTTTTCGTACGAAACAAAATGCAAGAAAACTTGCTTAAAATGCAATATTAAGCGAAATTCTGAGATTTGAAGGCCAAATCACATATCGTGATACTACATGAAATAGTATCGAAATATTGGTAAAAATGAATATATTTACGTAATATCAAACTACATGAAAAACGTGAAAAAAGTCACTATTTAGCCATATTTGAGGATTTTAACTTTAAATCATAGAGCGAGGTTTCGTATTATTTAGATCCAAGAAAAGACATATGACAATGTTGTTTCCAATACAAATGATAAAAATCAATGTGTTTTCATTAGAATTAACTAAAATGTTCCTGATTTTCCGTTTATATTACCGATTGAAGATGTACACGTAAAACCGCTCTAATCAGGCTGAAACGTCGATAAATGCAATAAAAACCGAACTTCTCCCCTTTTCAATATCTTACTCAGTATTTTACGAGAAACAAATAGATGATTGAAAATGAAGTATTTAAGGTTATTATCTAATCAATTATGTGTTTGCATCATTTTTATCGTATATATAATGAAATAATACCCATAGACTGAAAATTCACAAAAACGTAGAAAAACGGCAAAATATTGCCTAATTCGATGATATTTTGTTTAAATCAAATAAAGGAAAAGGGGATGATAAACGTCAAAATATTGCTAAATTCGATGATTTTTCGTACTAAACAAAATGCAAGAAAACTTGCTTAAAATGCAATATTATGCGAAATTCTGAGATTTGAAGGCCAAATCACATATCGTGATACTATATGAAATAGTATCGAAATATTGGTAAAAATGAATATATTTGCGTAATATCAAACTACATGATTAACGTGAAAAAGTCACTATTTTACCATATTTCAGGATTTTACCTTCAAATCATAGAGCGAGGTTTCGTATTATTTAGTTCCAAGAAAAGACATATGACAATGTTGTTTCCAATACAAATGATGTTCTTGATTTTCCGTTTATATTAACGAGGGAAGATGTTCACGTAAAACCGCTCTAATCCGGCTGAAACGTCGATATATGCAATAAAAACCGAACTTCTCCCCTTTTCAATATCTTAATCAGTATTTTAACGAGAAACAAATATATGAAAATATATGAAATATATGAAAAATATATTTTCAAATAGATTGAAAATGAAGTATTTAAGGTTATTATCTAATCAATTATGTGTTTGCATCATTTTTATCGTATATATATGAATTAATACCCATGGACTGAAAATTCACAAAACCGTGGAAAACGGCAAAATATTGCCTAATTCGATGATATTATGTTTAAATCACATGAAGGAAAAGGGGATGATAAACGTCAAAATATTGCTAAATTCGATGATTTTTCGTACGAAACAAAATGCAAGAAAACTTGCTTAAAATGCAATATTATGCGAAATTCTGAGATTTGAAGGACAAATACCATACCGTGATACTACATGAAATAGTAACGAAATATTGGTAAAAATGAATATATTTACGTAATATCAAACTACATGAAAAACGTGAAAAAAGTCACTAGTTAACCATATTTGAGTATTTTAACTTCAAATCATAGAGCGAGGTTTCGTATTATTTAGATCCAAGAAAAGACATATGACAATGTTGTTTCCTATACAAATGATAAAAATTAATGTGTTTTTATTAGAATTAACTAAAATGTTCCTGATTTTCCGTTTATATTACCGATGGAAGATGTACACGTAAAACCGCTCTATTCCGGCTGAAACGTCGATATATGCAATAAAAACAGAACTTCTCCCTTTTTCAATATCTTACTCAGTATTTTAACGAGAAACAAATAGTTGATTAAAATGAAGTATTTTAGGTTATTATCTAATCAATTATGTGTTTGCATCATTTTTATCGTATATATAATGAATTAAAACCCATAGACTGAAAATTCACAAAAACGTGGAAAAACGGCAAAATATAGCCTAATTCGATGATATTTTGTTTAAATCAAATAAAGGAAAAGGGGATGATAAACGTCAAAATATTGCTAAATTCGATGATTTTTCGTACTTAACAAAATGCAAGAAAACTTGCTTAAAATGCAATATTATGCGAAATTCTGAGATTTGAAGGCCAAATCACATATCGTGATACTATATGAAATAGTTTCGAAATATTGGAAAAAATGAATATATTTGCGTAATATCAAACTACATGATTAACGTGAAAAAGTCACTATTTTACCATATTTCAGGATTTTACCTTCAAATCATAGAGCGAGGTTTCGAATTATTTAGTTCCAAGAAAAGACATATGACAATGTTGTTTCCAATACAAATGATGTTCTTGATTTTCCGTTTATATTAACGAGGGAAGATGTACACGTAAAACCGCTCTAATCCGGATGAAACGTCGATATATGCAATAAAAACCGAACTTCTCCCCTTTTCAATATCTTAATCAGTATTTTAACGAGAAACAAATATATGAAAATATATAAAATATATGAAAAATATATTTTCAAATAGATTGAAAATGAAGTATTTAAGGTTATTATCTAATCGATTATGTGTTTGCATCATTTTTATCGTATATATATGAATTATTACCAATGGACGGAAAATTCACAAAAACGTGGAATAACGGCAAAATATTGCCTAATTCGATGATATTTTGTTTAAATCACATGAAGGAAAAGGAGATGATAAACGTCAAAATATTGCTAAATTTGATGATCTTTCGTACGAAACAAAATGCAAGAAAACTTGCTTAAATGCAATATTATGCGAAATTCGGAGATATGAAGGCCAAATCACATATCGTGATACTACATGAAATAGTATCGAAATATTGGTAAAAATGAATATATTTACGTAATATCAAACTACATGAAAAACGTGAAAAAAGTCATTTTTTAACCATATTTGAGTATTTTAACTTCAAATCATAGAGCGAGGTTTCGTATTATTTAGATCCAAGAAAAGACATATGACAATGTTGTTTCCAATACAAATGATAAAAATCAATGTGTTTTCATTGGAATTAACTAAAATGTTCCTGATTTTCCGTTTCTATTACCGATGGAAGATGTACACGTAAAACCGCTCTATTCCGGCTGAAAAGTCGATATATGCAATAGAAACAGAACTTCTCCCCTTTTCAATATCTTACTCAGTATTTTAACGAGAAACAAATAGTTGATTGAAAATGAAGTATTTAAGGTTATTATCTAATCAATTATGTGTTTGCATCATTTTTATCGTATATATATGAATTTATACCCATGGACGGAAAATTCACAAAAACGTGGAATAACTGCAAAATATTGCCTAATTCGATGATATTTTGTTTAAATCACATGAAGGAAAAGGAGATGATAAACGTCCAAATATTGCTAAATTCGATGATTTTTCGTACGAAACAAAATGCAAGAAAACTTGCTTAAAATGCAATATTATGCGAAATTCTGAGATTTGAAGGCCAAATCACATATCGTGATACTACATGAAATAGTATCGAAGTATTGGTAAAAATGAATATATTTACGTAATATCAAACTACATGAAAAACGTGAAAAAAGTCACTATTTAACCATATTTGAGTATTTTAACTTCAAATCATCGAGCGAGGTTTCGTATTATTTAGATCCAAGAAAAGACATATGCCAATGTTGTTTCCAATACAAATGATAAAAATCAATGTGTTTTCATTAGAATTAACTAAAATGTTCCTGATTTTCCGTTTATATTACCGATGGAAGATGTACACGTAAAACCGCTCTAATCCGGCTGAAACGTCGATAAATGCAATAAAAACCGAACTTCTCTCCTTTTCAATATCTTACTCAGTATTTTAACGAGAAACAAATAGATGATTGAAAATGAAGTATTTAAGGTTATTATCTAATCAATTATGTGTTTGCATCATTTTTATCGTATATATATGAAGTATTACCCATGGACTGAAAATTCACAAAAACGTGGAAAACGGCAAAATATTGCCTAATTCGATGATATTTTGTTTAAATCACATGAAGGAAAAGGGGATGATAAACGTCAAAATATTGCTAAATTCGATGATTTTTTGTACGAAACAAAATGCAAGAAAACTTGCTTAAAATGCAATATTATGCGAAATTCTGAGATTTGAAGGCCAAATCATATACCGTGATACTACATGAAATAGTATCGAAATATTGGTAAAAATGAATATATTTACGTAATATCAAACTACATGAAAAACGTGAAAAAAGTAATTTTTTAACCATATTTGAGTATTTTAACTTCAAATCATATAGCGAGGTTTCGTATTTTTTAGATCCAAGAAAAGACATATGACAATGTTGTTTCCAATACAAATGATAAAAATCAATGTGTTTTCATTAGAATTAACTAAAATGTTCCTGATTTTCCGTTTATATTACCGATGGAAGATGTACACGTAAAACCGCTCTAATCCAGCTGAAACGTCGATAAATGCAATAAAAACCGAACTTCTCCCCTTTACAATATCTTACTCAGTATTTTAACGAGAAACAAATAGATGATTGAAAA